>NW_022995373.1:7874534-7914320 GCF_004354385.1 Drosophila innubila
TAACGATGACCAGTTCCACAGTTCCAACAGGATAAACTGATGGCTGCAATACAGTTATCAACATCAATTGTCTTGTCGTTCTCTATTTCAAAGTCTGTTGGCGCATCAATCGCGTGCAAGGAGCGACGAGCAGCAGGTCTAGGAAAATTACCCTGAGGTTTTTAAACTAACTTCATAAAGCTTTCCCGCTTCCTAACCAAGCTACGAAGTTGCGATATCGTTTGTATAGGCTCATAAAGTAGTTTATGCTGTATCTCTGGAAGCAAATTCGAACGCAACGATTCCAGCAGGGACAATGTCGGTAAAGGTTTCGACAGTTTGTCCGATAAATTATTATTTTATTTATTAGCTCGTTACCCAAAAAAAGGGTACTAGAGTCTATTAGATTCGGTTGTGGTACACTACTTTGAACACATTTATCTCCGAGACTATAAAAACTAGGGCAACCAAATCTAATAAAATGAGCAATTTTAAAGCTACAGCCTTGAGACTTAACACACAGGATAGAGGGACAAGTCCTTAGGTTTCATCGAGATCGGTAAATAAACAGAGAAGATATTTAAAGAAATATAGTATATGGAGGACATATAATCCCCTGGATCTCAGAGACTATAAGAGCTAGAGCTACCAAATTAGGTGACAATACTGCTTTGTTGCGCACGCAGATCAAGTTTGCTTTAGAATTTTGCCACGCCCCCCAAACTTTCTTGTAATCGACAAAACTAAAATATCCAATTACAAGGCCAATTTAATAATCTTTATGATGTATGCTGAAAATTTCATTGCGATTGGATAATAAACAACGAAAGTATTAAGGAAATATGTTTCACGCCGTGGTACGCACAGTCTGAAGGGGTGGGGGTAACAGCAGGTACACATGTTATGTTAATGTTATAATAACATAATATAATTTTAGTTATACATGTTATATCAATGTTATTTAAACATAGTATAATTTATGTTAGACATGCTATATGAATGTTATGTTAATTAATTTTATGTTTATATACATTTCTTCTGTCAATTCAATTGTTCATTATATTATGTTAATCTATTAATTTTAAATTTCCATATATTTATGTATGTTTGATGGTATTTATTTTAAAATTGTGAAAGTTAGAAGTGTCAATTCAATTTAGCCTCTGTACGAATTTAAATTTTTTAAGTACTTATTTATTTAATTAATGGTAATTAAATCTAACTGCCGCGAAGATGTGGGTAGAAGAAGCATATAACTGTCGAGTGGGCTCCACTGTAGTCCTTTCAAACCTTCCCGCGAGCAGTGCGATCCGTGGGTACCCCTTGTTTTGCTCAAAATTTGGTAGACGTTGTCCCACTGTCCTCACTGTCACTCATTCACTGCACGAAATCGCGCTACTTATTGCGCATAACTTTGGCAGTTGGCGTCGGTCTCTCTTTTAGCAGAGCGCAGATAGATAAACGTTTATGCGCGGCACTGTACTTCGAAGGCGGCGTCGCTTTTTTCTCGCTGGCCGAACTTTGCGTATGTAGAAGACGCTTATGCGCGATTCTCTTCACCGCGTTCGTTCGTGAGTGTGTCTGTTTGAGCTTACTGTACTTTTCCTTTTTTTTTCTTCCTTTTCGCTTATTCTATGCGTGCTCATACGTTTCGGCCACGCCACTCGAGTGCTTAAAACGTACGATATCGTCTGATAAATTAATAATAATACTCGTTGATTGATACCTCAATCACCCAAATCCGATAACTGGTCCAAAAGATAAATAAATTTGAAATTTTAGTGGACTTCTCAAAATGAAATGAAAAGTCAGTTTGTTTGTTTGCCAACAGACAGTTTGAATCAAGCGTCAAAAGCTTAAATGTAATGATGGGGATTTATTCCATTTCGAAAACTTAGAAATGTTTGTTCTACGACTTTTTGAAAAAACCGCTAGTTTAGCGGGAAAACGCTAGATCCCACTAAATAAAATTGGCATTGTGCACTGTGCGCAAAGGTGAGCTTTGTACATAAAAAAAATTACTTTTGCGCAGTGCCGAATGCCAATTTTCGTTTTTCCATTAATTTATATTTTTAGATTAAACTGAATTTTATTCGTCACAAAATTGATATCAGAAATTTTGGGCTTGAAATTGCTTTCGTCACTAAACTTTACATCGTGTAGAAGTTTGGTAAATGTCTATTATACGGTTCTCATCTCAAAAAAAAAAAACTACAAATAGGGGTGATTTATGATGAATTTAGCAGAAAAATTATTTTCTACACCTCAACAACTCACCTCGTCAAATGGACATCTTCATTTATGACCAACTCTTTGGAAGGGTTGTAAAGCCTCCAATGGCCATAAACACCTCATGGATCCTATCCGTGACTTTTTTAAACTTCTTCTTGACTGAAACTCAGGTATCCGATATAGTTTTCTTCTTCCGTCTATAGCGGGGGATGTCGCCTCGCATATCTCGCCACAGTCCTGAGTCCACAAAATTCTTGGAGTGGTTAACTGTTTGGTGTTTATATCCTTCATCTTCCAAACAGTTGTATGCTTCCAGCAGTCGGATATGATGGTAGTCCCATCGGCAATGTGCTCCTTTATTATGTTGAGCAATGTCTCCTTGTCACGACTCTCAACTGGAAGGATGAAGAAATCGCGAGTTCCTCTCTCGATTCCTCCAAACACCCACTGGCCTTCAACCAGTCGTCAACAGTTATATTTTCTTTTGCCACCTTTGCCTCGTCTATCTCTACTATTTTCCCGGGCCTCCGATAGTAGGACGACTACTAGAAATGCTCCAATCGATGTAAACTTCTCTCATGAAGCTCCTGAAGTCTATAACAGACTGACGGCTCCATCGCATTTCTGTTCCCAAGTTTTCTGTTTCGCTTTTGTGCGAACAGTGTCCCAAACAACGAATGAGCAGATATCACCGATGCTCATCCTCATAACACGCTCTGTTTGCTTAAAATTGCACTGAACTTTAAGCTTTTTCTTGTTGCTTCCCGCTTGCTGTTTTACGTACGCACGGCAGCTGAAGAAAAACGACGTTCCGTCACGTGAAGCCAATCGGCACACCGCACCATTATTCGGGCAAATCTTTTCATTGAGTATTACGTTGTGACTCCGCAAGAAGTCAAACAACTCATTTTCACTGAGTCTAAGAAACTCTCTCGCAGTAAAATCACAACCTGTGCACGACATTTTATCAAAATTAAAGCTTTCTTCACGATTCCATATATAGTGTTGAAAAGGCTAAAATTGGTACTTACCCAAATTCGCTTCAAAAGTAGTGCTGGTAAACGGACAAAGTAGTCACTAATTGCACAAAACAATCATGCAAAATTTAACTTTGTATGGAATTTCAAAGATTTTTTAAAATAAACCAAGTGAGTCCCAATCTATTTTTTTTTTTGCAAATTCATCATAAATCACCCCTATTTGTGGTTTTTTTTCAATTGTTCCACCTGCTCGTTTAAAATTTGCATCCTCTGCCTCTTCACCTTAATGGTAATAAGGGTCGGAATAAAATATCCATATAGCATGGTTTTTCCCCTGAGGAAATCAACCTATTGCCAATGGCTCCAGTATTTCAATACTCCTCCAAGTATTGTAATTCTCTGGATGCCTTTGATATACCCCAATGCACATAGCTCTTCAAGCTGAGTTTTGTGCTTGACTAGGTTTTGAAAGGTATCGTACAAGGTATTCCACCTGGTGTTTTAAGCAAACACCGTAAATATTTTTTAATATTTTCGCAGATTTGGGGCGGTTGCACTTATTCCAAATACCAGAGCACCTAAAAAAAAATGTATCACATGTTAATAAATGATAAACGCATTTTACAGAAAATCATTAATTACCTTTTCAATACCTTAATGTGCATCTCGTAACTTTAGCGTTGGACTTTATAATATGTATATAGTCTGTAGTGGCGACTAAATTCAGTTCTCACACCTATGGTGCTTTGGTGGGCGGATTACGGGCGGCTCTACCGATTGGGGAAGATCATCTTCAGAGTCTGACGCTTCAATCTACACGCTTATATTATAATTGACTTTAAAAGAAATTGAAATGTAAACATGGTGAATTGGACAAGCTCTGCAATTTTGTCTGATGTCTGACTTCCTGCCATTGGCGTGCATGGCAGAGAGCGGAACGTCGATCGAATTTCTGTCGATCCAGTGACATGTATAGCCAAAAAATGATCTCCTTTGGATGACCAAATCTGCCGTCGTGCACGTATGTGGCAGACTTGGTCTGGTCAATAAGATGCACCTTATGGAAATAAAACCTGTCGTCCAGCATCTTTGTTAATTTTTTCCGTCCGGAACAATAACATTCAAGTTGAATGGCTCAAAAGGGCATTGAAAGATGTATTGTCCACAATCGACAATGGAGAAAATTTGTCCACCATAATTTTAATACATTGTCGTCAAATTCAACTTGTCTAAATCCACCTTTTCTTGCCCTTTTTGGCTTCTGGTCCTTTTCCAACAAGTACTGATCGTACTGAGGACGATGCTTTTCCTTTAAGTGGTTAGGGAAACTCGATGTCACCTTAATCGATCCACAAATTTTTTTGCGGCAGACTTGGCAAACAGCCACAACACCATTGGCAGCTTTCTGATGCTTTGTGTCCGAAATCTACATTATAATAAGAAAGATTTATTAAATATGTAATAAATGTAAATATATAATAGAAACTAGAATTGCAAAAAAATCGAAGATAAATCGATATTATCGATGACTTAAAAAAATTTTGCGACTTTATTATTTGAAATAATAGATATGTAAATGTAAAAAAACATTTAAAATACAGTTTGAAATTTTTTCTAAATTTTTAATTTGGTTGAAATTAATATGAAAATTTTATAATAAAACCTTTATATTTTAGAACATTAAATTTGTTAAAATCTTGTTAAACTGTTTTACAAAAAAAAAAATAAAAACATCACATAAAAAATATATAAAAGATATGCATAAACAATATATGAAAAACATCACATAAAAAATATATAAAAAAACATCGCATAAAAAATATATAAAAACATAGATTGAAAAAAATATAAAAATATCGCTTGAAAAAATATACAAATATCGCATAAAAAATATATAAAACTTCGCAGAAAATAGTACAAATAAACAATATCATAAAAATAGTGATAATATTAATTATCAACAAATATCCTAGAAGTATATATAATAATATCATATAAAAAAATCGCAGAGTATCATATGGGATATCTAATGAAATCATCGCATAAACTATATAAATATTCAAAAAATTTCAAATAAAAATATTGCTAAATATCAAATATAAGTATCGCAAAAAATATATCAGAGGAAAATATCAAATAAAAGTATCGCAAAAAATAATAATAATTACATAAAAATATTAAATAAAAAGAACTAAAAAAAAAATAATATGAAGAAATAATAATAATAATATACAATAGATAAAACAATCGTATACAAATATCGTATACAAATATCGGATAAAATATTGGATAAAAATATCGTATACAAATATCGGATACAAATATTAGACGAAACTATTGGATTAAAATATAAAATAAATATCGGAAAAGCTATCGGAAAAACAATTTTCAACATTTTTCTATTATTTTTTAATTTCTAAAAAAAATATTTACAATGCTTATTGAAAAGGGGTTTTCATTGGCATTACTTAATGCCAACGAAAAATGTTTAATTTAATGCCAATTAAATAATTTTCACTAGCACTACTTTTTCAATGGTAGTGAAATGACGATTTCATTAGCACTACTTTTTCAATGCTAGTGAATGAAATTTCATTAGCACTACTTTTTTAATGCTAGTCAAATGAAATTTCATTAGCACTACACTAGATTCTAGATCTAGTCTGTGCAACTGGTGTTGCAAAGTATTAGCTGTTGCTACAATTCTCTAACTGGAGTATTAGCCCAACGAGCAGCTGTGCTAAATTGTTGCTTCATTGTCTCTCTTCCTAAAATTCTGGAATTAGTCTGTGCAACCAGTGCTTCCAGAATCTCTGAAGCAAAAATTGCTAGATTTGAAAAAAAAAGTTTCATCATTTTAATATAATACCAAGTGTTTTATAAGTTCAGTGCTGCATGAATAAAAAAGTGTGCAGTGATAAACACAGTGATTTAAGAAATACGAGAGTAGATCATAGTTTCGCGTGTGTATTTTTCAGCAATACATGTACATACGTATGAATATTATCGTTTTGTAAATCACTGCGGACGGCAGTCGCGCTAGTGACGAAAGCACAGAAGGTGCGAAAGGCGACTTGCAATATATGTAAGTTGGAAAATTTGCTACG
Source organism: Drosophila innubila (assembly GCF_004354385.1). Classification (NCBI taxonomy): domain Eukaryota; kingdom Metazoa; phylum Arthropoda; class Insecta; order Diptera; family Drosophilidae; genus Drosophila; species Drosophila innubila. Next base: position 7,880,833 of record NW_022995373.1, read on the forward strand.
ACTGTCGATCAGATCAAGTTATATATTGATCGAAAGGTTTAGTCCTAACTTACAAAATGGGTCATAAAATACGGGGGTGTTACTGGGAGGGGAAAAATTTAAATGATTGCAGCTAATGTGGCTGTTGGGGCCTTTGGTAAAATTTTGTATTTTTTAAAAATTTTACTTAAAAATATGCGTCGATTGATACCTCAATCACCAAAATCTGGTTCAAAAGATAAATAAATTTGAAAATTTTAGTCGACTTCTCAAAATGAAATGAAAAGTTAGTTTCTTTGTTTGTCTGTTTGTATCAAAGCGCTAAAAAAGCTTAGATGTAATGATGGGGATTTATTCCTCTTTGAAAATCTAGAAATGTTTGTTCTACGATCTTTTTCAATTTCCCGCTAGTTTAGCGGAAAACGCGAAATCCTAAAATTGAAACCTCAACAGTTCAAGCCATAGAAGCTACAGATGTGTTCTATGTATCATTGGAAAGGTGTGTTTGAGGGCTTTTATGCGTACCTGATTTCTGACAAAACTGCTCTAACGATTTTTATTAAATTTTATGTTGTAAAACGTACAATTTCGCGTTTTTTGGTATATGAAACATAAATTTTGGCTGAGGGGTTTGAAAGATATTACCTGTTAAGTGAATAAATACATTTTTCTATCGGTCGAAAATCATGTTTTAGTACGAAAAACTTTTTGGTTTTATGAGATATCTCAACCAAACTGATACAATATGCGTTTAACTTGGCTTTATATATCCTGATCAAAGTTGGTTCAAATCGGACTACTATATCATATAGCTGTCATAGGACCGATCGGGTCAAAATTAGGTTTTAGTATGAAAAACTTGTTTGTTTAGTGAGATATTTTAACCAAATTGATAGCATATAAGTCATGAGATACGGGGGTGTAAGTGGGAGGGGAAAAAATTTAAATCATTGTAGCTAATGTTATATTTAAAAAATTCTTAATAAAAATACTCGTTGATTGATACCTCAATCACCCAAATCCGTTAACTGGTTCAAAAGATACATAAATTTGAAATTTTAGTGGACTTTTCAAAATGAAATGAAAAGTCAGTTTGTTTGTTTGTCAAACAGACAGTTTGAATCAAAGCGCTACAAAACCGCTAGTTTAGCGGGAAAACGCTAAATCCCACTAAAAATAAATTGGCATTGTGCACTGTGCGCATAAAGGGTGAGCTTCTTTGTACATAAAAATTACTTTTTGCGCAGTGCCGAATGCCAATTTTCGTTTTTTTTTTCCATTAATTTATATTTTTATTTAATATTTTTATATTAAACTGAATTTTATTCGTCACAAAATTGGATATCAGAAATTTTGGGGCTTGAAATTGCTTTCGTCACTAGACTTTTACCTCGTGTAGAAGTTTTGGTAAATGTCTATTGTACGGTTGTCATCTCAAAAAAAAAAAAAAAAAAACCACAAATAGGGGGTGATTTATGATGAATTTAGCAGAAAAAATTATTTTCAACACCTCAACAATTCACCTCGTTAAAATGGACATCTTCATTTATGACCAACTCTTTGGAAGGGTTGTAATGGGTTGTAAATCGCGAGTTCCTCTCTCGATTCCTCCAAACACCCACTGGCCTTCAACCAGTCGTCCACAGTTATATTTTCTTTTGCCCACCTATGCCTCGTCTATCTCTACTATTTTTCCCGGGCCTCCGATAGTAGGACGACTATTAGAAATGCTCCAATCGATGTAAACTTTTCACCTCGGAGCTTTCACTCTATCATTACGAGGTGAAGCGGCACTCCGTTTGGCAGTGTTGTGTAACCGATCGCTAACGTATGCAAGCCTGCGATAGCATCTGTTACATTTAAACCCTGACCAAATTTCAAACCATTGTTTCTTTCTTAGCTTAATCTATTATAATGAATATTCTAAAGGTGCGCTTCATGCGCAGGCTCAGAGCCAACTTAGTTATGATAATTCAATTACAAATAATATTAACTAAAAATATCTTAGGGATAGTATGCTGATGCGTTGGCTCCTTGCCGCTATCCTATGGCGCCTTCGAGGCAAACTTAAGCAATGGGGGGAGATCAGATCAAGTTAATTTTTATTTTTGGATCGGACCACTATATCACATAGCTGCCATAGGAACGATGCATCGAAAATAAAGTTTGGGTCATGAGATACGGGGGTGTAAGTAGGAGGGAAGAAATTTAAATGATTGCAGCTATTGGGGCTGTTAAGGCCTTTTGGTAAAATTTTTTATTTTTCTACCTAAAAATACGCGTCGATTGATACCTAAATCACCCAAATCCAAAAACTGGTTCAAAAGGTAAATAAATTTTAGTGGACTTCTCAAATTGAAATGAAAAGTCAGTTTGTTTGTCTGTTTGCATCAAAGCGCTAAAGAAGCTTAAATGTAATGATGGAAATTTATTCCTTTTCGAAAATCTAGAAATGTTTGTTCTACGACTTTTTGAAAAAACCGCTAGTTTAGCGGGAAAACGCTAAATCCCGGTAAAATTGAAACCTCAACAGTTTCCAAACCATAGGAGCTACTGATATGTTCTATATATCATTGGAAAGGTGTGCTTGAGGGCTTTTATGCGTACCTTTAAATAAATAAAAGTAAATAAATATATGTCGGGGAAATATTGTCTTCCCCAGTCAGGATGACATCTTCTTGCATTTTATCAGTCATCGTATTGTGTTGATCCTTAATATTGGTTGAGTTCTCTTTAGATTAGTGCAGCGAGTCTCCGCAGCGTGTTGCTAGTTTTCTGTTCGGTAACCAAAAAGAACGTCTGGCCAAACCTCATCTGTCATAGGACCGTTCGGTCCTTTTCCAACACTAGCAATGCATACGGAGCCACACTCGACTTCAGTTTATACACCCAGAGTCCCACTAAACCAGGGCTGATACAAAGAACAGCCAATCACACAGTACGCGGACATGTCAAATCTAGTACCGCATACTACGTTCTCCGACACGGCCATTCTGACATTCACACGTCCTCGTGTACACAGAAAACTCATTTCTTTGTCTGATTTGCCTTGTTACAATTTTAATTCAACTTCTTAGATCATTAACACAATCTCTTGTTTCACATTCTCTTTAAAAATTATTTTAAACAAAATATTTATCCGTCTATATCAACTCTTAAATCAAGGTACACAACCATGATATCAAATTCAATCTTCTTTTCTTAACTTCTTTATCAACTTCTTTATTTCATTCAATGCTCCGCACGCGATGTCAATTGAAAATTTGCACTTGTGCTGCATTTAAAACTTTTTTACAGAACTTATAGCAAACACATCGCTCGCACTTTGTCATACTTAATGACAACACAACTACTTCTCGTCTATCACCGTACACAACAGCTTTACGACCAACCTCGTCCATTGCCGTACACAACAGCTTCACGACTATTCTCGTCTGATTCAACAATCTCATTCGACAAATTTAAGTCTTCTCTGTCAATATCCAGCTCTTCTGGCATCCCATTCGAAACTATTTTTCTCCGATGTAAGAAAATACAAAGGCTTCATCATCTGTGAAAAACCCGAAACGAACCGATGGAAATATGATGCTAACCCAATAAATTGACGTAAAGTCGCAACTGATCTTAGAGGTGACAACGCAGCCAACGACTCAATTTTGTTTGCATTAGGTCGTATTTCTCCCGCCTTTACCTCGAAACCAAGATATCGCGCAGTAGTCCTCAAGAAAAAGCATTTTGAAATGTTAAAAGAAAATCCCGCATTTACCAACACTTCTAACAAGAGTTGCAACCTGTCAAATGCTTCTTCTTTAGTCGACGCTACAATCAATATGTCGTCCATATAAACGATTACAAATGAATGTGCGAGATTGCAGCTCTTTGGAACACTGACGGTGCGTTCTTCAAACCGAACGGCATAGACAGAAACTCATACTGCCCATCAGGGGTAACGAAGGCAGTATATTCAATTGATTCTGGGTGCATTGGGGTCTGGTAGAACCCACTAGCCATGTCCAGAGAGGTAAAATACTTCGCACCACGCAACCTAGCAATTTGGTCCGATATTAAAGGCAACGGAAACTTATCGGACACTGTATTGACATTTAACTCTTGGTAATCGACACAAAGCCTTGCAGACCCATTCTTTTTCTTTACTATTAACGCCGGGCTGGCAAACGGCGAGCTACTTGGTCTAATGACTTTAGATTCTATTAGTTCATTGCTCTTAGCACGTACTATCTCTCTCTCACTAGGGCTAAATCTATACGGTCGTCTCTGTACAGTTTTAGACGGTTCAAGCAGTCGAATACAAATTTCACCAGTACTCACACGAGTCTGCGGAGTGCCTTCAATGAAAGACGTACTTCTTCAACAATGATATTAATTTTACTCTTTCATCAGCAACAACTTCTGTTTCTAAATTATCGAAATTAGCTGGCTCCGATAAGTTACATGCGTTAACAATTTTGGATCGCACAATTTTAAAGCCATCATAAGAAATTTCTGCGGTAAACCCTTGAGCCAATACTTCTCTACCGATAACAACATTATTTTTCATGCAATCATCCGGAACTACGTGGAACAGTATTTCTAAACAATTGCCATCAATAATGGCGTTACTTTCAATTTGAACTGTACTGTAAATATTGGCATTACCTATACCTTTTAAGGAAATTACATTATTTGTTCTCTTACCAACTAAATTATTGGAAATACTTTCTTTAGCCAACGAGCACTCTGCTCCAGAGTCGAATGATATTGGAAACTTCTCACCTTGTATCATCATAAAAGACTTAGGTTCATCCAAGACGCATAGTTCTACCCTCTTTTCTGACCTGGATCCTGTTCCTCCAGTCGACACTTTTTTGGGGCAGTTAGGGTCGATGTGGCCCGGCTCACGACAACGGTAACATCTCACTTTCGGCTTTCCTTGCGACAGAGATTGGGCATGTTTTCCTTGATGAAAAGACTCTCCGGAACGACGTTCTCCTCCAGCTGGTGAACTTTTGTACCCTTTTCCGACTCTGCAGTCCACCTTTTCATGGCCCAGTTTGCCACAAAGATAGCACTTGACCTCCATTGCTTTGGCACGCTTGGTTTCCGGTTCCCAATTTGGTGTATCGCTTTGGCTTTTCAGTAAGTTAAAAACTTGTAGTTTCGATTGCAAGTCACGTCTCTTCTTTATGTTCGATGTGTATGCAGTTCTCTGCAAACGTCGATCGAAATTTGCCATGTGTCCTAGCACAAACGCCACGGCAATTTGCTCGTGACCCATGTTACGCATTTTTGTGCATAGCGACGTCACAATACGGCTTGCATATGCCGCCAAGCCTTCACCGCTATTTGGACGGCTACTGAGCAAACGCAAGAATGTAGCTGCTGGCGTCTCCGGTGTCTCGTATCGCTGCTCGAATAACTGCCGAAACTCCTATTATTCCAGGATAACATATCTGCGACAGCCATTGTGATGCGCTTCCTTCCAAAGATTTTCTCAACGCCAGTATGAGCGCACTGCCGCTTAGTTGTTTTTCGTCGAAAATAAGCTCCACCGTAGCACACCACTGAGTAGCATCACCTCCCGAAATGTCCGGATTATCGTTCGGCAGTGTAAGAACGCCTTGTTGCTGGGGCTCGCTTGCCGATACCCTTATACTTTTCGCCAGCTCCAGAAAATCTCGATTTTGCTGGTCAAACAACACATAAAACTGCTCCGAAAAGGTTGTTGGACGAGAGCTGTATCCCACTTCTGATGTCGGGGAAATATTGTCTTCCCCAGTCAGGATGACATCTTCTTGCATTTTATCAGTCATCGTATTTTGTTGATCCTTAATATTGGTTGAGTTCTCTTTAGATTAGTGCAGCGAGTCTCCGCAGCGTGTTGCTATTATTCTGTTCGGTAACCAAAAAGAAAAGACCGTTCGGTCCTTTTCCGACATATATAAATTAATAAAAAAAAGAAGCGAAAATTGGCATTCGGCCCGCGCAAAAGTAATTCTTATGTACAAAGAAGCTCACCCTTTTTACTCACAGTGCACAGTGCACAATGCCAATTTTCACTTTTTTTTATTAATATATATTTTTACTTAAAACTCAATTTTGTTCGTCACAAAATTGGATATCAGAAATTTTGGGGCTAGAAATTGCTTTCGTCACTAGACTTTTACCCCGTGTAGAGGTTTTTTGGTGGGATCTTAAATATTATTTAATTCTTAGAAGTGGCTGCTTTTGGGTTGTAAGTACGGGGTCTCCGACAGTCGAGTATGCTCGACTGTAGCACCGGCCGACTAGTTTTTAATAACTGCATATTTTCAGCAAAATCACCGGATAATTTCTGTTGCATAAAGCCATTTATTCCTTTAAAAATTATTAGTTTTATAGAAGAAGGAGATAAAATTTATGTTTAAGAATCTTGACTGAGTAATATTCAAAGTTAAATGTAAATTTGTATGTTTACCGCTAAAAGAAAAGAATTTATTGATTTAAATTTTACATTAGTTTTCTTTTAAAATTTTTTTTTTAACTTTTACTTTTACGTCAAATAAATGCAAAAATCATATAAATAATATAGAAAACGCAAATAAAATGAGTAAGCGTAACCAAAAAACCTTAATACTGTAAGAGCTTGGAAGCAAAAATAATTAAACAACCAGGTAATTTTATTACAACACTTAAACCCACCTTTACAGAGTCTGTGGTTAACTTAAATGGACAATTGAAGCAAATGGAGAGCAAAATATATGGAAAACTCGAGGAAGTAAATGGTAATTGCATTATAATAAAAATTTAAAAAATAAATATAATATTTAAATAATTTGACATCTCAAAATCTTCAGTACTCTGAAGCAATCATGGAAGCTCTTGCAGAAATAAAAGTTGTCACCGTCAAACTAGTACGCCAAGAGGCGACTGTAAGCGCGCTAGCTTCGGACTTTCCATTAAGAACAGATGAAAGCCTAAAGAGCATTGAGTCTTTAATTTGCGACGATAAATAAAGCTATTATGCGAGTAAAAATAACAACAACATTTGAAAACAAGCAATAAATGCCAATAATATAATTTTTTTGATAAACAAATATATTTTAGTCTATTTTATTGTAATTCGTATCCTTTTAAATGTCTTATTTGTATTTTCAAATCATATACGTGTCTACAATTTCTAAACTGATGCAGAATAATCCGAACAAGTGGCTCTCAAATGTTTAGCATTGTGATGTATTGTTGCAATACAATTTAAACGGATCTCACAAAAAGAAGAAACTGTTAAGTTATCCCAAATTATATAACTTTATAATTGGTAAATAATGGGCTTAAAATAAGCAAATTTTAACAAAAAAATATTATTTTATTAACATATTCGCAGATTCAATTTCAAGCTTGCCAAGTACCAAAGGGAATGATCCTGATAAGGTGCTGCGCCATTCAATTGAACTTGCAAATAAAAAAAATTTTTAGATTGCCAAAGAATGCTGATGAAATTCAAGAATTGGTTGATGCAATATTTTAGTTTTTATACACTGAGCTTTTATTTTTGTTAAACAAAAAATTGTAAAATATTTAGAAAACATATAATATAAAAAATTATGTATTAAAATTTTAGTAACTTTCGGTTATAATGCAAACAGTACCGGGTGGATTAGAAAAGCTAGTATGGCAACTAGTAATAAAAATGGAGCAAATATTTCTGTAATCAACTAGTTCGCATCTATAATATTTTCAATTAGTTCGATCTATAATATATATTCAACTATTCGATGTATAATATATTCAACTAGTACAATTTTGGGTACAAAAGGATTAGTTGTAATACATCCCTTTGGCAACTAGTTATTAATCTAGTTAAGAAGCAACTACATCAGGCCCATAATACATGCAACCAGTCCGAATCTAGTTGAGAAAGGACTAGTTGGAGGCCCAGGACAAGCCTTTGTTAAATGGACGACTTCAATACATGGGTTTGGACTAGATAGGTAACCAGTTGCTCACCCTTCCCCAACTAGTTGTGTACTAGTAAAAAAACTGGTCGTTTACACTGCAGGGAATTTTATCTTTTACATGTGTATATCGGATTATTGTAGACATTAATATTTTTAAACAAACTTGTACTTAGCTGGGTATACAAGAATTTAAATGCAATATCTCAACATCTTTTAGACTCATACAGACGGACAGACGAACATTTGCACAAAACCAATATCCCCTTTTCAGGATGTATAACCACACACACTTATACAAACATACAAGCACTGCCTATAACATATAATTGAAAGACATATCTTTTTGCCAATTCTCGAAACATTTTAAGCTATTTCCTAGATACGAATCGCACACTACTATTTCTCTTTTTTTTTAGTGTGGTATCCCCATTAGGCCTAATCCACAACACAAACTTTTGTGTATTTACTTAAATACATTTAATATATATAAATATAAGTACAAAATATATTTCAAAATGTATAAATATATGTATTATTTGAAATTATATGAACTAAGCTCACATATCTTGGAAATAATATTTTCTAAATTTGTTTTTTAACATTTTTTGGTACAAAACTCACATATAAAACGATCACAATTAGAGCATCTGGATTCTGAGAATGATGTTGTCTTAAACGCTCAGTGAAGACATAAATCATTTAAAGAATCTCCAAATTTGAGAATTTTATCAAACCTTTCGTTCTGTATAAGTCATTTGACTTTAATTTTTTAAGTAAAACGTTCGACACATACGATTCTGCAAATTGTAATTAAAATTCCGCAATTGTAATCATCCAATTGTTGTTATGTTGAATTGAAGCCACTGAATAATTTTCTTCTGGCTTCAAACGTTTTAACAATCTGAGATAGTAATTTTCAAACACAATAACCCAATGTGGTTTCCCAAATGGGCCTAAAAAGACTATCTCGTTATTGTTTGATTGATAAATAGTATATAAAAATGATTCTCGAAACAAGGAGGTATTATTAAATTGGTATTATTATTTAAACCACTTTTAATAACCTCCTCATTATTCGCAATTTTATTGAGTTTTCGTATAAAATGGCTGTTAGGCAAACATCGACAATAAATTTGTTAGCCACTGGCAGCCGATTAACGAAAATAAATCTTTATAGTTATGTGAAACATAAAGGCAGGTGAATTGATGCCAGCATATACACATGGAAACAAAGTTTCACAAATTAAAATGTAAAGTTCTGAAATATTATTAAATTGCTATGCTTTTTTAAAGTGGACAAATATTTCTTACATTTGAAATCCATTTTAAAAGCATTCTTGCCCTCTATTGAAGTGTAGGAATGGTCATGGCATATTAATGCCTCATGATTTTCTTTGATTTTTAATAAACTAGAAAAATCACTTTTGAACATACTTACTTTTAATCTTTTATTTAGCGATTCTTTCCAACTTTCCTTATGCTTGGAAAGCTTTCGCTTGCACGACATTTCATTAAAACCTTTCTTAGATTTCGATACAAAATGTTTTTCTCGTGGTCTCACAACCATTTCATTAAATGGTTGCACAGCTTTCTGGCTTAGCAAGTTCAACTTGTCTGCTAATTAACTGGCGAATAAATCGTCCAAGCTTTAGTTTTTTTGTCATTCGTTTTAATAACACTGTGTTTAAGTGTTCTGAAAACGATTCTACTGGAGCATTACTGGCCTTTTAGTAGATTTATCAATAAAATGTCCAATAATATTGGACCAAATGGCGCGTACACAATATACTTATTTATAATTAAGTCCAACATTTTTGGACACAAATAGGTATTTAATGTACAGAAGATGCTCTTATTTTGTGATACGAGTTCCTGTACTACTGTACGTATTCTTTGAAATTTAACTCTAAATGGACTTTTTTCAGCAATAGACTGCAATGTTTGATCTTTAATAACATTGTTAGTTTCTCCCAAAATTATATTATCCATTGAGTTAAGTGTGGATGGCTGCTCAGAATAATTTGAAAAATAATGAATAGCATCATCCACATTTTATCAATATTTGGAAAAGAAGAATGATTGCAATATATTTGAACCATTCTTCTAAATCTCCAACATTGTTTATTGAGTAAGCACAACCAAAGCGTCTTAAAAAACGTTCTGAGTTTAATATTGTTCAAGCCAACAACTTCGTCTATGTTACGACACATAATTTTGCAGTAATGCATTGCGCAAAATTGAACACAGACTTTGGGCATAGTGCCACTAATATTATAAACGAAATTATAACAAATTTCGTTATATGTCGCTAGATCTATATTAAAATACTTTTAAAATGGCGCCAATTATTGCAGCTTATTTTTTTTTTTGCAAAACTCCTGCAGATCATATAAAACTTTGCCTATATCATATGATGTATGGTTAGAAAGAATTGCATGTGCGACAAAGTGAGCGGTTTTATATGGTTATTTGTTTTTTGTCCCATAAGAAAACTTCTAGTTTCGTGGAAAGAAACTGAATAAAATGAGAAAACCAAAATTATATCGTAGGCATCCTTAAACGGATCCTTCTCGAAATCAAATTTTCGATTTTCCTCCAAAATTAAATTTCTGTAAAGGGTAATTTCTCATTGGTAATCTGGTCATTACCAACTCTAGCTCGAGACATATTGAGATTGTTTAATTTTGGGATCTATATTCAAACGCAGTTCTGTTTCTAATAGCAGCCTTTTCAATAAATCTGTTAATAGATCTGACTGCTTGATTTTTTTTATATCCAATTGTGTGGAAATTTGTGGACTACTTGTGTATACATTAACAAGCCCATCATAAGACTACGAAACAAAAGAAGGAAATTGGCATTGTGCACTGTCAGCAAAAGGATGAACTTCTTTGTACATAAAATTACTTTTGCGAGTGCCGAATGCCAATTTTGTGTTTTTTTATTAATTTATATTTTTCTTAAAATTTTAAGATTAAACTGAATTGTTCGTCACAAAATTGGATACAGAAATTTTGGGGCTAGAAATTGCTTTGTCACTAGACTTTTACCTCGTGTAGAGGTTTTTGTGGATATCAGAAATTTTTGCAATTGATTTTGCTTTTGACATTGTAACTTTATCATTATTGCAGGCAAATAGTAAAATATATAAAATTTAGTTGTTAAACGTATTTCATATTTAAAAAAAAGTTTTCTTTAATTATTGAGAAAACTAGGGGTTTTCGCCCCTGCTCTTTGTCGCGTTGCTACAGCCGAGCATACTCTACTGTCGCAGACCCTGTACTTACTATGGAAAAAAAGTTTCATACTAAGACTTGGATTTCGCCTGATCGGTGCTATGACAGCTATATGATAAAGTGGTTCGATTAAAACCAACTTTGGTCATAATATATAAGTCTAATTTAAATGCATATTCTATTAGTTTACTACGATATTTCGTAAAACAAAAAGATCTCATACTAAGACTTAATATTGGACCGATTGGCTATATGATATAGTGGTCCGATAAGAACTAACTTCGGTCAGGATTTGTAAAGCTGACTTAAATGTATATGCTATCAATTTGGTTAAAAAATCTCACTAAACAAACAAGTTTTTCATACTAAACCCTAATTTTGACCCGATCGGTCCTATGACAGCTATATGATATGGTAGTCCGATTTGAACCAACTTTGGTCAGGATATATAAAGCCAAGTTAAATGCATATTGTATCATTTTGGTTAACATATCTCATAAAACCAAAATGTTTTTCGTCCTAAAACATGATTTTCGACCGATAGAAAAATGTATTTATTAACTTAACAGGTAATATCTTTCAAACCCTTCAGCCAAAATTTATGTCTCAAATACCCAAAAACGCGAAATTGTACGTATTACAACATAATTTAACAGAAATCGTTAGAGCCATTTTGTCAGAAATCGCCAAAATGTAAGCCTAAAAACATTATATCACCTGTAGAATGTTACCTGAGTACTTTAGAAAAAAAGGTACGCATAAAAGATCTCAAACACATCTTTCCAATGATACATAGAACACATCTGTAGCTTCTATGGCTTGGAAACTGTTGAGGTTTCAATTTTAGCGGGACTTAGCGTTTTTCCGCTAAACTAGCGGGAAATTGAAAAAGTCGTAGAACAAACATTTCTAGATTTTCAAAGAGGAATAAGTCCCCATCATTACATCTAAGCTTTTTTAGCGCTTTGATACAAACAGACAAACAGACAAACAAAGAAACTAACTTTTCATTTCATTTTGAGAAGTCCACTAAAAATTTCAAATTTATTTATCTTTTGAACCAGTTAACGGATTTGGGTCATCGAGGTATCAATCAACGCGTATTTTTGATAAGAAAAAAATAAATAATTTTACCAAAAAAGCCCCAACGGCTCCACAAGCTTCGATCATACAAATTTTTCCCCTCCCACTTACACCCCCGTATCTCATGACCCAGGTGAATTAGAAAAAGTTTTAGTACGCCATTTTGTAAGTTAGGACTAAACCTTTCAAACAATATATAACTTGATCTGATCGGACAGTCGTAGCAAATTTTCCAACTTAGCTGTACATATTGTTAGTCGGCTTTCGCACCCTTCATGCTGCTTTCGTCACTAACGCGAACTGCCGTCCGCAGTGATAAATGATCAATTTTGAACTAGAAATAATATTAGTGTCTATATTTGACTTTTCACTAACGCTATTAATATCTAAGTTCAAAGAGTTTAACTTACTCTTATTTTCCCAAATATCCTTTAAGCGTTTCTCCCGAATCTGAAAAAAAAATTATTTTGTAATACATATTGGGGTTTATAATAAGAGTAAGTCGCTTAAAACTTTTGTTTATAAAATTTCTCTGCTGAATATTATCTGTCAGTTTAACACCGGCCCAATTTTGCTCTTTAAGCTCTATAAGCTGTTATAATAAGAATTATATATCCAAAATCAGGCTGTCTAAGATTTTCAACTGGATATATTATGTTAAGATCCATAGCAACCTCAAAAGCATTTCCGAATAGGTTTTTGATAAAAGCTTTTTAGACCCCGTACTTAAAAAAAGTACAGGGGTCTATTGGGTTTGCTTTAACGAATATGTGCGTAACAGGCAGAAGGAGGCGTAACAGACTCTATAAAGTATATATATTCTTGATCAGCATCAATAGCCAAGTCGATATAGCAATGTCATTCTGTCTGTCTGTCCGTCCGTCTGTATGAACACCTAGATCTCAGAGACTATAAGAGCTAGAGACCAAACTTGGTATGTAGGTTCCTACAAGCAAGCAGATCAAGTTTTTTTCCAAATTCGGCCACACAAATCAAAAAAATAAAATTTCATATCCAAATTATAAGAACCATTTAAAAGCTAGTGACACCAAATTTGGTATGTAGATTCCTCAATATTGCAGGTAGATCAAGTTTGTTTCTTTTTTTAATCGGACCACTATATCATATAGCGCCCATAGGAACAATCGGTCGAAAAACTAGTTTTAATATGAAAAACTTTTTTGTTTAATGAGATATCGTAACCAAAATAAAAGAGTAAGCATTAAACTTGGATTTATATATCCTGTCCAAAGTTGGTTCGAAAAAAAATGAAACTTGATCTGCCTGCAATATAGAGGAATCTACATACCAAGTTTGGTGTCACTAGCTTTTAAATTATTCTTATAATTAGGATATGAAATTTGCTATAGCCAAACTCTGAAACAAACTTGATCTGCTTGCAATATAGAAGAACCTATATAAGAGCCTCAAAATTAGGAGTATACAATACAGGGGCTGTACACATTTTAACTTTAAGCGATTGAAAAGCTTGTTCTGCCGATTCAGTCCATTCAATTTCTTTCGGGTTGTTAATCAGTCAATGGTGAAACCTTAGGTGCTTATTTTGACCGATCGGTCCTATCGGTCCTACTCAAGTTTTACGATCGGAGAGCAGCTTACAAGCTGAGTTTCTTACAAAAATAGCAGAAGGACTTGCTTCCTTGAAAGAGCATGAAATGAGCATGAAATAAAAAATGAAAATTTTCCAATTTGGTTGGTAAAAAAGATAAAGATGCACATGGTCAGTATTTTGGTAAAATTGAATGCTCAATTTATACAAATCAGTCTCCCAAAATTCTTTATGGGACTACCATTACAAAAATAAATATATTTTTAGACATCTAACTTAAATAAAATACCTGTGAAAAGGATTTTCCAATTCAAGGAATTGTTCATTTAAACTTGCTCATTTTATTTTATTTATTTATTTATGCACGACTAAAAGCAGCTGGCAAAGAAAAAATTACCAAGCATAAAAATTAAGGATTACAAATACAATTAAAATTAAATATAAATAATGAACTGTAAAGAACAAAAATTAAAGTTAGATCTGGGGTAAGCAAAAATTATAAATGATCCAACATTTGTTGCAACGATTGGGAAAAACCCAGAAAAACCTAATCAGATCAATAAAGATTAGTATTGTTAATATTAATAGAATTAATGTTTGACTAGTTTTAAGTAACATAACAAGTTATTAGTATTAGTAAGGCCAGGGATTTAACGATAGGTATTGAAAAGTGCGGATTTTAGGGAAGGAGAGGCAGAGAGTTCTGAGGAGAAACCGTGAAAGAGGCTATTAAAGTTAGTGCATAAAACACGAAACGAACCTTGTGAAGCGTAATCAGTAAACCTGCGGGGTGCCGAAAAGGTGAGGCGGGCCAGAAGGGATCTAGAATCAATCTCGCCAATAATCAATTTGTGAAGAAAAAGAACACCCAGAGTTTTCCTTCGATTAATTAAAGACGGAAGATTGAGAAGACGAAGCCTATGGGAGTACGGTGGTAAACGAAGGTTGGGATCCCAGCTAAAACCACGTAAGGCGAAAAGCAAAAATTGCTTTTGAACTGATTCAATTCGATTCTGGTTTTTAATTGAAAAGAATGAGCAAAACGAAAAAAAAATCTTTTACATGTGTATTTCGGATTAATGTAGATATTAATATTTTTAAACTTACTTGTACTGAGCTGGGTATACAAGAACTTGAATGCAAAATCTCAACATCTTTTAGACTCATACAGACGGACAGACGAACATTTGCACAAAACCAATATCCCCTTTCAGGATGTATAACCACACATACATTACACAATCATACAAGCACAGCCTGTAACATATAATTGCAAGCCATACCTTTTTCCAATTCTCGAAACATTTTAAGCTATTTTCTAGATACGAATCGCACACTACTATTTCTCTTTTTTCACACACTCACAGACTTCTCGAAATGCATCATTAAAGTTCCGTTATGTACAAGACTGCCACCTAGTTTTATACCGACATTAACATCTGGCTGCAACGCGTCAAAATAGATTATGCTATTTACTTAGAAAATGGCTGCTTAACATAAACATATTGTATTAAAATTGACATGGATGTAAAAGTTTTGTAAATTTTCACGTAGCAAATTAAAGCTACAAGTTTGAGAAGCTTATTTCAATTTAATTTAAAGAAAGTTATCAGACAGTTTTGAGAAAATTAATTAATTGTAAATTAACCCCAAAAAGTTCATGAGCAAGTCCTATCGAACTAGTAGCTCCAACGTGAACTAAACTACTACGCAACAGAAAGTTGACTGATATGGCTCGGATATATATGCGTATGTCTAACTTTTTTTGAACGCGCGGCCCAGATGCACGGTATGTGGAGTATATGGGCTTAATTTTACTAACATTTGCTGCAACTTTCATCAATTTCTATCAGACAGTTTTGAGAAATTTGCATTTTAGTAAATTTGCCATTTTAGCTGAAATCAAAACATAAAACAACGTGGCAGCATTGTGTATGTACATATGTAAATAAAGGCTGCCTGATTGATGCAAATTGTCGTGGTCATTTCAATTTTTATGAATGAAAATTATGAAATGATATTTACAAAATTTTACATCCATGTCAATTTTAATAGAATATGTTTATGTTAAGCAGGCATTTTCTAAGTTATTAGCATAATGTATTTTGGCGCATTGCGCCATATGTTAATGTGGCTGCCAACCTGATTCGCAAATATGCGTCGATATTAAACTAGGTGGCAGCCTTGTACATAACGGAACTTTAAAGCTGCATTTCGAGAAGTCTGGTTTAAGTGTAACATAAAGATGCAGCGAAACAATAATCGCATTGCCGCCCTAAAGCAGACGAACGTGTTCGATTCGACGAAATATTCTTCGTTGGTGGTAGTGTTCGTGTCCAAATTTTGTGTTGCTTGTTTTGTATTGTGTGTGCTCGTGTGTTCGATTCAACAATTCGATAATGGATGGCAATGTTGGCACAAACATCATTTGTCAAAAGTTTTCGTAGCGTAAACACATGTCAAAAATGTCGAAGCAATTTTTGCTAGAATTTATTCATTGTCTGCAAAATGAGCCAGCACTGTGGCAAGCAAAAAGCGAGGCATACAAAAACAAGAATATGCGAAACAAATCGTGGGACTTATTATTAAATAAATACAAAGAAGTCGATGAAGAGGCAACCGTTGAGGCTGTTAAAAAAAAGGTGAATTCCCTGAGTGCATCATACAGACGCGAGCTTCAAAAAAAAAAAGAGGAGCGAAAGATCTGACGCTGGAGTGGACGATATTTATAAGCCAAACATCTGGTACTTCCATGAGCTACATTTTCTGCTCCCTTTTCTTTTTTTTCTTTGAATAAATATGTATCGCCATCAAGGCAATTATTGTATCGTTATCAGATGACATGTTTAGAAAACTTTCTACAAATGATGTTTGCAAGCAATGTTTAATATAGTTAGTGGGCAATGTAATTCTTGTTCGACGAACAGTTCGTCAAACAAATTCGACTGTGGATGGCCTGCTTTAGGGCAATGCAGAATAATATCAACCGCGAAATAAACACTCTGGAATCCAATACGCCACAGGCTTTCCATAGCCTTAAAAACTTAATAAATCAAATCAAAAAGCAACAAATTAAGCTGGAGATGGTGGTGCAGCAGCAGCAGCAACAACAACTTGACAACGCCTTTCGCCTTATTGAGGAGCTGCAGGCTCAAATAGAGCAGCCGGCGCTACGGCAGCAAGGACTGCAGCAGGCGGTGCTACGGCAGCAAGGTCTGCAGCAGCCGGTGCTACGGCAGCAAGGCCTGCAGCAGCAGGTGCTAAGGGAGCAAGGCCTGCAGCAGCCGATGGTGTTGCACCCGGTGTGGTCGTACCCGGTACAACCACAATAAACAACAAGGTAAGTTAAGCAATCCACAAAGAAATTGTTATTAAAATACTAATTACTTTTACTGCTTCCAGATGACAACACACAAGCCTCGCAACCTCCATTCTCCAACTTGGACTTAATCTTGGGCGGCACGTCTGCTTCCTTTTCCGCTTCCTTCTGCTTTGCCGGCTTTGCTGCTGTCATATAATATATATGTAAATTACAATATTAAAAAGAGGAATAAACTTTATAGCTTAACTCCTTTCCGCACCACCATTGAGGTAGAGTTAACAGCGCGTTTTTTTTAGTGTGGTACCCCCAGTAGGCCTAATCCACAACACAAACTTTTGTGTATTTACTTAAATACATTTATTATTATGTTATGTTCAAAATGTATAGATATGTATATTATTTGAAAACATATGAACTAAGCTCACATATCTTGCAAATAATATTTTCTGAATTTGTTTTATAATATTTTTTGGTACAAAGCTCACATATAAAACGATCACAATAAGAGCATCTGGACTCTGAGAATGATGTTGTCTTAAACGCGCAGTGAAGACATAAATCATTTAAAGAATCTCCAAATTTGAGAATTTTATCAAACATTTCGCTTCTGTATAAGTCATTAGACTTTAAATTTGTAAGTGAAACGTTCGACACATACGATTCTGCAAACTGTAAAATTAAAATTCCGCAATTGTAATCATCCAATTGCTTGTGATGTTGTATTGAAGCCACTGAATAATTTTCTTCTGGCTTCAAGCGTTTTAACATTCTGAGATAGTAATTTTCAAACACAATAACCCAATGTGGTTTCCCAAATGGGTCTAAAAAGGCTATCTCGTTTTTCGTTTGATTAATAAATAGTATATAAAAATGATTCTCGAAACAATGAGGTATTATTAAATTGGTATTATTATTTAAACCACTTTTAATAACCTCCTCATTATTCAAGCAGTTTTTATTGAGTTTTCGTATAAAATGGCTGTTAGGCAAAAATCGACAATAAAATTTGTTAGCCACTGGCAGCCGTTTAACGAAAATAAATCATTTATAGTTATGTGAAACATAAAGGCAGGTGAATTGATGCCAACATGTACACATGAAAACAAAGTT
This sequence comes from Drosophila innubila, assembly GCF_004354385.1. NCBI lineage: Eukaryota > Metazoa > Arthropoda > Insecta > Diptera > Drosophilidae > Drosophila > Drosophila innubila. Next base: position 7,899,067 of record NW_022995373.1, read on the forward strand.
TCACAACTTAAAATGTAAAGTTCTGAAATATTACTTAAATTGCTATGCTTTTTTAAAGTGGACAAATATTTCTTTTGAAATCCATTTTAAAAGCATTCTTGCCCTCTATTGAAGTGTAGGAATGGTCATGGCATATTGATGCCTCATGATTTTCTTGGATTTTAATAAACTAGAAAAATCACTTTTGAGCATACCTACTTTTAATCTTTTATTTAGCGATTTTTCCAACTTTCCTTATGCTTGAAAGCTTTCGCTTGCACGACATTTCATCAAAACCTTTTTAGATTTTGATATAAAATGTTTTTCGTGGCCTCACAACCATTTCATTAAATGGTTGCAGAACTTCTGGCTTAGCAAGTTCAACTTGTCTGCTAATGCAATTTGATAAGTCATTTAACTGGCGAATAAATCGTCAAAGCTTTAAGCCATTTTTGTCATTCGTTTTAATAACACTGTGTTTAAGTGTTCTGAAAAACGATTCTACTGGAGCATTACTGGGCCTTTTAGTAGATTTATCAATAAAATGTCCAATAATATTGGTCCAAAATGGCGCATACACAATATACTTATTTATAATTAAGTCCAACATTTTTGGACACAAATAGGTATTTAATGTACAGAAGATGCTCTTATTTTGTGATACGAGTTCCTGTACTTCTGTACGTATTTTTTGAAATTTAACTCTAAATGGACTTTTTTCAGCAATAGACTGCAATGTTTGATCTTTAATAACATTGTTAGTTTCTCCCAAAATTATATTATCCATTGAGTTAAGTGTGGATGGCTGCTCAGAATAATTTGAAAAATAATGAATAGCATCATCCACATTTTTATCAATATTTGGAAAAGAAGAATGATTGCAATATATTTGAACCATTCTTCTAAATCTCCAGCATTGTTTATTGAGTAAGCACAACCCAAAAACGTTCTGAGTTTAATATTGTTCAAGCCAACAACTTCGTCTATGTTGACACATAATTTTGCAGTAATGGCTTGTACAAAATTGAACACAGACTTTGGGCATAGTGCCACTAATATATATAAACGAAATTATAACAAATTTCGTTAAATGTCGCTAGATCTATGTTATTATACTCTTTTAAAATGGCCCCAATTATTGCAAGACTAACATCGGTGGTTATTCTTCTGCAAAGAGGCCATTTCAGCTTATTTTTTTTGCAAAACTCCGCAGATCATATAAAATCTGCGTATATCATATGATGTATGATTAGAGAATTGCATGTGCGACAGGAAAACAATTTTACTGTCTGGAATATGAGCAACCAATGAATATAAAATATACGTTTTTAACGGTTTCACTATATTTCCAGTAGCATCAATATGTGCGGTTTTATATGGGTCAAAAGCATATTTATATGTTCTTTGTCCCATAAGAAAACTTCTAGTTTCGTGGAAAGAAACTGAATAAAATGAGAAAACCCATTGGAAATCATATCGTAGGCATCCTTAAACGGATCCTTCTCGAAATCAAATTTTCGATTTTCCTCCAAAATTAAATTTCTGTAAAAGGGTAATTTCTCATTGGTAATCCGGTCATTACCAAGTCTAGCTCGAGACATATTGAGACTGTTTAATTTTTGGGATCTATATTCAAACGTAGTTCTGTTTCTAATAGCAGCCTTTTCAATAAATCTGTTAATAGATCTGGACTGCGTTGATTTTTATCTAATTGTGTGAAATTTGTGGACTGCTTGTGTATACATTAACAAGCCCATCATAAGACCCACGAAACAAAATGTGGTTGCATGATGGATGTTTACAGTATCCATATGCAACAAACGACCTTTTGTTTAATCTTACATTTTAAAATATAAAACACACGCATTATTAAAAGAAGTGTAAGCTTCTCGAAGATGTGTTCTATACTTGCTTTTTTTGGAAAAATACCACATAATTCATTTAAAGCGACTTTAAATAGAGAAATACTCATTTCAGTGTCAAAATTTATGCAATCTGAAAATGTTGCTTGGCGACTTTTCAAATTAGCTATTAAATGAACTGATCTGTTTAAGCTTTCGTTAGATTTGTAGCATTTTTTCCTAAAGCATTTAAGTGCACCTTCAATATAGCTTGCGTCCATAATATTATTGGACGAACTATTATCAGACAGACTTCTCGGAATGCAGCTTTAAAGTTCCGTTATGTACAAGGCTGCCACCTAGTTTAATATCGACGCATATTTGCGAATCAGGTTGGCAGCCCACATTAACATATGGCGACAATGCGCCAAAATACATTATGCTAATTACTTAGAAAATGCCTGCTTAACATAAACATATTCTATTAAAATTGACATGGATGTAAAAATTTTGTAAATATTTCATTTCATAATTTTCATTCATAAAAATTGAAATGACCACGACAATTTGCATCAATCAGGCAGCCTTTATTTACATATGTACATACACAATGCTGCCACGTTGTTTTATGTTTTTGATTTCAGCTAAAATGGCAAATTTACTAAAATGCAAATTTCTCAAAAACTGTCTGATAGAAGTTGATGAAAGTTGCAGCAAATGTTAGTAAAATTAAGCCCTATACTCCACATATCGTGCATCTGGGGCCGCGCGTTCAAAAAAGTTAGACATACGCATATATATCCGAGCTATATCAGTCAGCTTTCTGTTCCACAAATCGAAAAATAAAATTTCATATCAAATTATAAGAACAATTTAAAAGCTAGTGACACCAAATTTGGTATTTAGATTCCTCAATATTGCAGGTAGATCAAGTTTGTTTCTTTTTTTTAATCGGACCACTATATCATATAGCGCCCATAGGAACAATCGGTCGAAAAACTAGTTTTAATATGAAAACTTTTTGTTTAATGAGATATCGTAAGCAAAATAAAAGAGTAAGCATTAAACTTGGTTTTATATTTCCTGTCCAAAGTTGGTTCGAAAAAAAAATGAAACTTGATCTGCCTGCAATATAGACATCTACATACCAAGTTTGGTGTCACTAGCTTTTAAATTATTCTTATAATTAGGATATGAAATTTTCTATAATAAATTCTGATACAAACTGGATCTGCTTGCAATATAGAAGAACCTATATAAGAGCCTCAAATGAGTATACAATACAGGGGCTGTACATATTTTAACTTTAAGCGATTGAAAAGCTTGCTCTGCCGATTCAGCCCATTCAATTTCTTTCGGGTTGTTAATCAGTCAATGGTGAAACTTTAGGTGCTTATTTTTGACCGATCGGGTCTATCGGTCCTACTCAAGTTTTACGATCGAAGAGCAGCTTAAACAAGCTGAGTTCCTTACAAAAATAGCAGGACTTGCTTCCTTGAAGGAAAGAGCATGAAATGACTTAATCATTTTCCAATTTGTTGGTAAAAAAGAAAAAGATGCATATAGTCAATATTTTGGTAAAAATGAATGCTCAATTTATACAAATCAGTCTACCAAAATTCTTTATGGGACTACTATTACAAAAATAAATATATTTTTAGACATCTAGCTTAAATAAATACCTGTGAAAAGGATTTTCCAATTCAAGGAATTGTTCATTTAAACTTGCTCATTTTATTTTATTTATTTATTTATGCACGACTAAAAGCAGTCGACAAAGAAAAAATTACCAAGTATAAAAATTAAGTTAAGGATTACAAATACAAATAAAATTAAATATAAGTTATGAACTGTAAAGAAAAAAAATTAAAGTTAGATCTGGGATAAGCAAAAATTATAAATGATCCAACATTTGTTGCAACGATTGGGAAAAACCCAGAAAAACCTAATCAGATCAATAAAGATTAGTATTGTTAATATTAATAGAATGAATGTTTGACTAGTTTTAAGTAACATAACAAGTTATTAGTATTAGTAAGGCCAGGGATTTAACGATAGGTATTGAAAAGTGCGGATTTTAGGAAGGAGAGGCAGAGAGTTCTGAGGAGAAAACGTGAAAGAGGCTATTAAAGTTAGTGCATAAAACACAGAAACGAACCTTGTGAAGCGTAATCAGTAAACCTGCGGGGGCCGAAAAGGTGAGGCGGGCCAGAAGGGATCTAGAATCAATCTCGCCAATAATTAATTTGTGAAGAAAAACAACACCAAGAGTTTTCTTCGATTAATTAAAGACGGAAGATTGAGAAGACGAAGCCTATGGGAGTACGGTGGTAAACGAAGGTTGGGATCCCAGCTAAAAAAACGTAAGGCGAAAAGCAAAAATTGCTTTTGAACTGATTCAATTCGATTCTGGTTTTTAATTGAAAAGAATGCGCAAAACGAAAAAAAAATCTTTTACATGTGTATTTCGGATTAATGTAGATATTAATATTTTTAAACTTACTTGTACTGAGCTGGGTATACAAGAACTTGAATGCAAAATCTCAACATCTTTTAGACTCATACAGACGGACAGACGAACATTTGCACAAAACCAATATCCCCTTTTCAGGATGTATAACCACACATACTTACACAATCATACAAGCACAGCCTGTAACATATAATTGCAAGCCATACCTTTTTTCCAATTCTCGAAACATTTTAAGCTATTTTCTAGATACGAATCGCACACTACTATTTCTCTTTTTTTTTCACACACTCACAGACTTCTCGGAAATGCATCATTAAAGTTCCGTTATGTACAAGACTGCCACCTAGTTTTATACCGACGCATATTTGCGAAAGTAATCAGGCTGGCAGACCCACATTAACATCTGGCGGCAACGCGTCAAAATAGATTATGCTATTTACTTAGAAAATGGCTGCTTAACATAAACATATTGTATTAAAATTGACATGGATGTAAAAGTTTTGTAAATTTTCACGTAGCAAATTAAAGCTACAAGTTTGGAGAAGCTATTTCAATTTAATTTAAAGAAAGTTATCAGACAGTTTTTGAGAAAATTAATTAATTGTAAATTAACCCCAAAAAGTTCATGAGCAAGTCCTATCGAACTAGTAGCTCCAACGTGAACTGAACTACTACGCAACAGTAAGCTGACTGATATTTCTCGGATAAATATGCGTATGTTTAACTTTTTTGAACGCGCGGACCCAGATGCACGGTATGTGGGAGTATAGGCCTTAATTTTACTAACATTTTGCTGCAACTGTCATCAATTTCTATCAGACAGTTTTTGAGAAATTTGCATTTTAGTAAATTTGCCATTTTAGCTGAAATCAAATACATAAAACAACGTGGCAGCATTGTGTATGTACATATGTAAATAAAGGCTGCCTGATTGATGCAAATTGTCGTGGTCATTTCAATTTTATGAATGAAAATTATGAAATGAAATATTTACAAAATTTTACATCCATGTCAATTTTAATAGAATATGTTTATGTTAAGCAGCATTTTCTAAGTTATTAGCATAATGTATTTTGGCGCATTGCCGCCATATGTTAATGGGCTGCCAACCTGATTCGCAAATATGCGTCGATATTAAACTAGGTGGCAGCCTTGTACATAACGGAACTTTAAAGCTGCATTTCGAGAGTCTGGTTTAAGTGTAACATAAAGATGCAGCGAAACAATAATCGCATTGCCGCTCTAAAGCAGACGAACGTGTTCGATTCGACGAAATAGTCGTCGTTGGTGGTAGTGTTCGTGTCCAAATTTTGTGTTGCTTTTTTGTATTGTGTTCGATTCAAAAAATTCGATAATGGATGGCAATGTTGGCACAAACATCATTTGTCAAAAATGTCGAAGCAATTTTGCTAGAATTTATTCATTGTCTGCAAAATGAGCCAGCACTGTGGCAAGCAAAAAGCGAGGCATACAAAAACAAGAATATGCGAAACAAATCGTGGGACTTATTATTAAATAAATACAAAGAAGTCGATGAAGAGGCAACCGTTGAGGCTGTTAAAAAAAAAGGTTAATTCCCTGAGTGCATCATACAGACGCGAGCTTCAAAAAATAAGAGGAGATCTGGCGCTGGAGTGGACGATATTTATAAGCCAAACATCTGGTACTTCCATGAGCTGCATTTTCTGCTCCCTTTTCTTTTTTTTCATTGAATAAATATGTATCGCCATCAAGGCAATTATTGTATCGTTATCAGATGACATGTGAAAACTTTCTACAAATGATGTTTGCAAGCAATGTTTAATATAGTTAGTGGGCAAATGTAATTCTTGTTCGACGAACAGTTCGTCAAACAAATTCGACTGTGGATGGCCTGCTTTAGGGCAATGCAGAATAATATCAACCGCGAAATAAACACTCTGGAATCCAATACGCCACAGGCTTTCCATAGCCTTAAAAACTCAATATCGCAGATTAAAGTGGAGCAAAAAAATCAAAAAATCAAATCAAAAAACAACAAATTAAGCTGGAGATGGTGGTGCAGCAGCAGCAACAACAACTTGACAACGCCTTTCGCCTGATTGAGGAGCTGCAGGCTCAAATAGAGCAGCCGGTGCTACGGGAGCAAGGCCTGCAGCAGCCGGTGGTGTTGCACCCGGTGTGGTCGTACCCGGTACAACCACAATAAACAACAAGGTAAGTTAAGCAATCCACAAAGAAATTGTTATTAAAATACTAATTACTTTTACTGCTTCCAGATGACAACACACAAGCCTCGCAACCTCCATTCTCCAACTTGGACTTAATGTTGGGCGGCACGTCTGCTTCCTTTTCCGCTTCCTTCTGCTTTGCCGGCTTTGCTGCTGTCATATAATATATATGTAAATTACAATATTAAAAGAGGAATAAACTTTATAGCTTAACTCCTTTCCGCACCACCATTGAGGTAGAGTTAACAGCGTTTTTTTTAGTGTGGTACCCCAGTAGGCCTAATCCACAACACAAACTTTTGTATTTACTTAAATACATTTATTATTATGTTATGTTCAAAATGTATAGATATGTATATTATTTGAAAACATATGAACTAAGCTCACATATCTTGCAAATAATATTTTCTGAATTTGTTTTATAATATTTTTTTGGTACAAAGCTCACATATAAAACGATCACAATAAGAGCATCTGGACTCTGAGAATGATGTCTTAAACGCGCAGTGAAGACATAAATCATTTAAAATCTCAAATTTGAGAATTTTATCAAACATTTCGCTTCTGTATAAGTCATTAGACTTTAAATTTGTAAGTGAAACGTTCGACACATACGATTCTGCAAACTGTAAAATTAAAATTCCGCAATTGTAATCATCCAATTGCTTGTCATGTTGTATTGAAGCCACTGAATAATTTTCTTCTGGCTTCCAGCGTATTAACATTCTGAGATAGTAATTTTCAAACACAATAACCCAATGTGGTTTCCCAAATGGGTCTAAAAAGGCTATCTCGTTTTTCGTTTGATTAATAAATAGTATATAAAAATGATTCTCGAAACAATGAGGTATTATTAAATTGGTATTATTATTTAAACCACTTTTAATAACCTCCTCATTATTGAAGCAATTTTTATTGAGTTTTCGTATAAAATGGCTGTTAGGCAAACATCGACAATAAAATTTGTTAGCCACTGGCAGCCGTTTAACGGAAATAAATCTTTTATAGTTATGTGAAACATAAAGGCAGGTGAATTGATGCCAGCATGTACACATGAAAACAAAGTTTCACAAATTAAAATGTAAAGTTCTGAAATATTACTTAAATTGCTATGCTTTTTTAAAGTGGACAAATATTGAAGTGTAGGAATGGTCATGGCATATTGATGCCTCATGATTTTCTTGGATTTTTAATAAACTAGAAAAATCACTTTTGAGCATACCTACTTTTAATCTTTTATTTAGCGATTTTTTCCAACTTTCCTTATGCTTGGAAAGCTTTCGCTTGCACGACATTTCATCAAAACCTTTTTTAGATTTTGATATAAAATGTTTTTCTCGTGGCCTCACAACCATTTCATTAAATGGTTGCAGAACTTCTGGCCTAGCAAGTTCAAATTGTCTGCTAATGGAATTTGATAAGTCATTTAACTGGCGAATAAATCGTCAAAGCTTTAAGCCATTTTTGTCATTCGTTTTAATAACACTGTGTTTAAGTGTTCTGAAAAACGATTCTACTGGAGCATTACTGGGCCTTTTAGTAGATTTATCAATAAAATGTCAATAATATTGGTCCAAATGGCATACACAATATACTTATTTATAATTAAGTCCAACATTTTTGGACACAAATAGGTATTTAATGTACAGAAGATGCTCTTATTTTGTGATACGAGTTCCTGTACTTCTGTACGTATTTTTTGAAATTTAACTCTAAATGGACTTTTTTCAGCAATAGACTGCAATGTTTGATCTTTAATAACATTGTTAGTTTCTCCCAAAATTATATTATCCATTGAGTTAAGTGTGGATGGCTGCTCAGAATAATTTGAAAAATAATGAATAGCATCATCCACATTTTTATCAATATTTGGAAAAGAAGAATGATTGCAATATATTTGAACCATTCTTCTAAATCTCCAACATTGTTTATTGAGTAAGCACAACCCAAAGCGTTTCTTAAAAACGTTCTGAGTTTAATATTGTTCAAGCCAACAACTTCGTCTATGTTACGACACATAATTTTGCAGTAATGGCTTGTACAAAATTGAACACAGACTTTGGGCATAGTGCCACTAATATTATAAACGAAATTATAACAAATTTCGTTATATGTCGCTAGATCTATATTAAAATACTCTTTTAAAATGGCCCCAATTATTGCAAAACTAACATCGGTGGTTATTCTTCTGCAAAGAGGCCATTTCAGCTTATTTTTTTTTGCAAAACTCCGCAGATCATATAAAAATCTGCGTATATCATATGATGTATGATTAGAGAATTGCATGTGCGACAGGAAAACAATTTTACTGTCTGAAATATGAGCAACCAATGAATATAAAAATATACGTTTTTAACGAAGCTTATCGGTTTCACTATATTTCCAGTAGCATCAATATGTAGAGTGTGCGGTTTTATATGGGTCAAAAGCATATTTATATGTTCTTTGTCCCATAAGAAAACTTCTAGTTTCGTGGAAAGAAACTGAATAAAATGAGAAAACCCATTGGAAATCATATCGTAGGCATCCTTAAACGGATCCTTCTCGAAATCAAATTTTCGATTTTCCTCCAAAATTAAATTTCTGTAAAAGGGTAATTTCTCATTGGTAATCCGGTCATTACCAAGTCTAGCTCGAGACATATTGAGACTGTTTAATTTTTGGGATCTATATTCAAACGTAGTTCTGTTTCTAATAGCAGCCTTTTCAATAAATCTGTTAATAGATCTGGACTGCGTTGATTTTTTATATCCAATTGTGTGGGAAATTTGTGGACTGCTTGTGTATACATTAACAAGCCCATCATAAGACCCACGAAACAAAATGTGGTTGCATGATGGATGTTTACAGTATCCATATGCAACAAACGACCTTTTGTTTAATCTTACATTTTTAAAATATAAAACACACGCATTATTAAAAGAAGTGTAAGCTTCTCGAAGATGTGTTCTATACTTGCTTTTTTGGAAAAAATACCACATAATTCATTTAAAGCGACTTTGAATAGAGAAATACTCATTTCAGTGTCAAAATTTGTGCAATCTGAAAATGTTGCTTGGCGACTTTTCAAATTAGCTATTAAATGAACTAATCTGTTTAAGCTTTCGTTAGATTTGTAGCATTTTTCCTAAAGCATTTAATGCACCTTCAACATAGCTTGCGTCCATAATATTATTGGACGAACTATTATCAACAGACTTCTCGGAATGCAGCTTTAAAGTTCCGTTATGTACAAGGCTGCCACCTAGTTCGACAATAATATAAATTAATATTGGCACTGGAAAATGCTAAAAATTTTATAAAATATTTCATTTCATAATTTTCATTCATAAATAAAATTGAAATGACCGACAATTTGCATCAATCAGGCAGCCTTTATTTACATATGTACATACACAATGCTGCCACGTTGTTTTATGTATTTGATTTCAGCTAAAATGGCAAATTTACTAAAATGCAAATTTCTCAAAAAACTGTCTGATAGAAGTTGATGAAAGTTGCAGCAAATGTTAGTAAAATTAAGCCCTATACTCCCACATATCGTGCATCTGGGGCCGCGTTCAAAAAAAGGACACGCATATATCGAGCTACATCAGTCAGCTTTCTGTTCGGCCACACAAATCGAAAAAATAAAATTTCATATCCAAATTATAAGAACAATTTAAAAGCTAGTGACACAAATTTGGTATTTAGATTCCTCAATATTGCAGGTAGATCAAGTTTGTTTCTTTTTTAATCGGACAGCTATATTATGCGCCCATAGGAACAATCGGTCGAAAAACTAGTTTTAATATGAAAAACTTTTTTGTTTAATGAGATATCGTAAGCAAAATAAAAGAGTAAGCATTAAACTTGGTTTTATATTTCCTGTCCAAAGTTGGTTCGAAAACAAAAAATGAAACTTGATCTGCCTGCAATATAAGACGAATCTACATACAAGTTTGGTGTCACTAGCTTTTAAATTATTCTTATAATTGGATATGAAAAATTTTCTATATTAAAATCTGATACAAACTGGATCTGCTTGCAATATAGAAGAATCTATATAGACCTCAAAATGAGAGTATACAATACAGGGCTGTACATATTTTAACTTTAAGCGCTTGAAAAAGCTCTCTGCCGATTCAGCCCATTCAATTTCTTTCAGGTTGTTAATCAGTCAATGGTGAAACTTTAGGTGCTTATTTTTGACCGATCGGGTCTATCGGTCCTACTCAAGTTTTACGATCGAGCAGCAAACAAGCTGAGTTCAGCATACAAAAATAGCAGGACTTGCTTCCTTGAAGGAAAGAGCATGAAATGACTTAATCATTTTCCAATTTGTTTGGTAAAAAAAAGAAAAAGATGCATATAGTCAATATTCTGGTAAAATGAATCAAATTTATACAAATCAGTCTACAAAATTCTTTATGGGACTACTATTACAAAAATAAATATATTTTTTAGACATCTAGCTTAAATAAATACCTGTGAAAAGTTTTCCAATTCAAGGAATTGTTCATTTAAACTTGCTCATTTTATTTTATTTATTTATTTATGCACGACTAAAAGCAGTCGACAAAGAAAAATTACCAAGTATAAAAAATTAAGTTAAGGATTACAAATACAAATAAAATTAAATATAAGTTATGAACTGTAAAGAAAAAAATAAGTTAGATCTGGGATAAGCAAAATTATAAATGATCCAACATTTATTTGCAACGATTGGGAAAACCCAGAAAAACCTAATCAGATCAATAAAGATTAGTATTGTTAATATTAATAGAATGAATGTTTGATTAGTTTTTAAATGTATAAGTTATTAGTATTAAGTAAGGCCAGGGATTTTAACGATAGGTATTGAAAGTGCGGATTTTAGGGAAGGAGAGGCAGAGAGTTCTGAGGAGAAAACGTGAAAGAGGCTATTAAGTTAGTGCATAAAACACAGAAACGAACCTTGTGAAGCGTAATCAGTAAACCTGCAGGGCGAAAAGGTGAGGCGGGCCAGAAGGTCTAGAATCAATCTCGCCAATAATTATTTGAAGAAAAACAACACCAAGAGTTTTCTTCGATTAATTAAAGACGGAAGATTGAGGAAGACGAAGCCTATGGGTACGGTGGTGAAACGAGGTTGGGATCCCTTCTAAAAAAAAACGTAGTGAAAAGCAAAATTGCTTTTGAACTGATTCAATTCGATTCTGGTTTTAATTGAGAATGCATAAAACGAAAAAAAAAATCTTTTACGTATTTCGGATTAATGTAGATATTAATATTTTAAACTTACTTGTACTGAGCTGGGTATACAAGAACTTGAATGCAAAATCTCAACATCTTTTTTTAGACTTATGCAGACGGACAGACGAACATTTGCAGAAAATAATATCATTTTCAGGATGTATAACCATACATACCTAACAATCATACCTTTAACCTGTAACATATAATTTAATACATACCTTTTTCCAATTCTCGAAACATTTTAAGCTATTTTCTAGATACGAATCTTTTACTATTTTGCATTTTAGTATTTGCCATTTTAATGAAATCAAAAACATAAACAACGTAACGCATTGTGTATGTACATATGCCAATAAAGGCTGCCCTGGTTGATTGCAAATTGTGTGGTCATTTCAATTTTTATAAAGGAATGAAAATTATGAAATGAAATATTACAAAATGTTTACATCCATGTAATTTTAATGAATATGTTTATGTTAAGCAGCCATTTTCTAAGTTATTAGCATAATGTATTTTTGGCGCATTGCCGCCATATGTTAATGTGGGCTGCCATATGTTAATGGGCTGCCAACCTGATTCGCAAATATGCGTCGATATTAAACTAGGTGGCAGCCTTGTACATAACGGAACTTTAAAGCTGTACTGAGAAGTCTGGTTTAAGTGTAACATAAAGATGCAGCGAAACAATAATCGCATTGCCGCTCTAAAGCAGACGAACGTGTTCGATCTGACGAAATAGTCGTCGTTGGTGGTAGTGTTCTGTCCAAATTTGTGTTGCTTGTTTTGTATTGTGTGTTCGATTCAAAAATTCGATAATGGATGGCAATGTTGGCACAAACATCATTTGTCAAAATGTCGAAGCAATTTTGCTAGAATTTATTCATTGTCTGCAAAATGAGCCAGCACTGTGGCAAGCAAAAGCGAAGCATACAAAAACAAGAATATGCGAAACAAATCGTGGGACTTATTATTAAATAAATACAAAGAAGTCGATGAAGAGGCAACCGTTGAGGCTGTTAAAAAAAAAGGTTAATTCCCTGAGTGCATCATACAGACGCGAGCTTCAAAAAATAAAGAGGAGCGAAAGATCTGGCGCTGGAGTGGACGATATTTATAAGCCAAACATCTGGTACCTCCATGAGCCACATTTTCTGCCCCTTTTCATTGAATAAATATGTATCGCCATCAAGGCAATTATTGTATCGTTATCAGATGACATGTGAAAACTTTCTACAAATGATGTTTGCAAGCAATGTTTAATATAGTTAGTGGGCAATGTAATTCTTGTTCGACGAACAGTCTGTCAAACAAATTCGACTGTGGATGGCCTGCTTTAGGGCAATGCAGAATATCAACCGCGAAATAAACACTCTGGAACTACGCCACAGGCTTTCCATAGCCTTAAGAACTCAATATCGCAGATTAAAGTTAGCAAAAAATCAAATCAAAAAAAACAACAAATTGCTGAGATTGTGGTGCAGCAGTGCTAACAACAACTTGACAACGCCTTTCGCCTGATTGAGGAGCTGCAGGCTCAAATAGAGCAGCTGGAAGTTAGCAGCAATGCTCAGCAGGCGTTATTGGCAGCAAGGCCTGCAGCAGCAGGCGCTATGGCAGCAAGGCCTGCAGCAGCGCTACGCAGCAAGGTTGCAGCAAGGGCCATGAGCACCGCAGCGGTCGTGGTGTTCGGTGGTCGTACCCGGTACAACCACAATAAACAACAAGGTAAGTTACAATCCACAAAGAAATTGCTATTAAAATACTAATTACTTTACTGCTTCCAAGATGACAAAACACAAGCCCGCAACCCATTCTCCAACTTGACTAATCTTAAGTGCACGTCTGCTTCCTTTCCGCTTCCTTCTGTTTTGCCGGCTTTGCTGCTGTCATATAATATATGTAATTACATAACAAGGGGCTCTGTTTCGCTCGCTCATCCTCGGCTCGCTCGCCTGCGGTGAGGTGGCTACAGTCGATCGCCGACAGTAGGATACCCTGAGCCCATGTCCTCTTTTATAAAAGTTGATTGTGCCCATTTTCAATGGGCCTAGGTATCAAAAATTACACACGCGAAACTATGAACAACTTTCGGTTTTCTGAAGTCACTGTGCTTATCACTGCAGACTACGTTATTAATGCCTCACTGAACTAATATCATTGATTACGATTTGATTTATTTGCTGATTTATCACTTAATTAATTTTAAATAAGTTTATATAATAAACTTTAATATAATAAACTTGTTTAAAATTAATTAGAAATTGATAAATTGGTAAATCGCAAGTCGTAATCGTATCGCTTTGCAATCGATGTATGTGTCAAGAGTAGCCACAAACTACAACTTTGCTCAGCCTGCAATCTGGCAGCACCCATTTTCCTCTCTCACTCTCCCTCTTACGCAACAAATTCAAGCCAAAGGCTGCTGCAGTGCGCGAAATTTGAAATAAAAGGCAATGTCTAATTTTATGAGATTCTTAAAGCGGAAAATGCTAAGTTTTTTTTACAACGATAATAAGCAGATACTTATTATATATATGTGTAAGGAATCGAAAATATTAATAATTAAAATTATTATTTTGCAGCTTTCAGTGCTCGGCAAAGATGCAAGAGTAGTGCTGCAAATGATCGCTATTTCTCTCATGCAATTTCATACATACATAGCTATCAGCTTCTGCTGATTTTTGCCATGCAAAATACATATTTATATATTAACACAATTATATTTTAATCAAATTGTATATTTGTATATACATAAATTATACATTAACATTTTCATTACATGATATCGATAATATTTTTGCTTATCGCTTAATTCTTATTTGGTACCAAAAAAAATGGGTACTTATTCGTTCTGTCTTTGTGCGCGCCTTGCATACAAACGTGAACATGCTGTCTCGCTCGCACGTTTGATTTGCCATCCAAATGTAATTATTCAACTAAATCTAAATTCCGAAATAACTTTTATTTATGGGTCAATCGCTTTGAAAGGGTCGTTTAATACGCATACTTCTCAACTGATTGTTCAGTTAGGGAGTGCTATGTCAAAAATTGCGCCTGTAAATCGTTTTGTGCAATTTGTGGGCGAAGGGGCGAGGCACCTAAAATTGGAAACAAACTTGACCTGCGTATGGTATCCAGGAACCTACATAACAAATTTGAAGTCTCTAGGTCATATAGTACTTTGAAATCGAAGCCCAAAAGAAAATTGGTACTATTTACTGTGTTTAGGCGGCCTTGCATACAAACGTGAACATGCTGTCTCGCTCGCACGTTTGATTTGCCATCCAAATGTAATTATTCAACTAAATCTAAATTCCGAAATAACTTCTTTATTTATGGGTCAATCGCTTTGAAATTTTCAGGTCGTTTAATACGCATACTTCTTCAACTGATTGTTCAGTTAGGGAGTGCTATGTCAAAATTGCGCCTGTAAATCGTTTTTCAATTTGTATGAAGGGGCGTGGCATCAAAATTGGAAACAACTTGACCTATGTATGGTATTCACAAACCTGCATTCCAAATTTGAAGTCTCTA
>NW_022995373.1:7914420-7955440 GCF_004354385.1 Drosophila innubila
GGTGTGTATCCCGTGGATGCTGTCACGCTGGTAATGACGGCCAAAGTGATTTCTGGTAAAGCCTCATCCCAACAGCGTTGGTTTGCTCCTGCATATTGAGCAATCATCGTCTTTACTGTGCGATTCTCTCTTTCCGTGGGGTTTTACTGCGGTGTTTATGGTGCCGTGTACTGGTGTCTCACCCCCAAATCCTGCAGGAAACTCTTGAATGCCTTGCTGGTGAATTGTGCGCCGTTTTCGGTGATGAGGACCTTTGGCACGTCAAATCCTTTCACTGAATGCCTTTTGGAGGGCTGCCGCCGTTGCGCTTCGCATTGGTACTAATTCAGTCCATTTTGAGAACCGGTCTATAAATACCAGTAGTGTTGTATTCCCGTGTTTTGATCGTGATAATGGCCCGACAAATCTGCGCACACCGTGGCCGTGGTTCTTCTGGAATTTGAGTGAGCATCTTGCCGGCTGCCTGCAACTGGTTCGGCTTGTATTGCTGGCAAACTTCACATCGTTGTAAATAGTTGCGGACATCTCGGTGCAATCCTGGCCAGTAACAACGTGCCGCCACCCGATCTGCTGCTGCTATGTCGTGATTCTCGTGTAATACACGTTGCCTCTCTGTGATGGGACACACAATTTCCAGGATGTCACGTCCTCGTGCCCTGCTCGGTGGGATGTGTCTGTATAAGTTGCCAGATTCTTCTAGGTAGTCTGGGAATTTTCTGGGCTCCTTCCGAATCTTCCGTAGCATCTTATGTATCCAGTTTACATCAGTTCCGCCAGTTTCCGCTGCTCTTCTCCACTTCAACCCGAGCGCAGACATCCTCATTTAGCGGTTGCCTCGACATGCGTCTCCACTACGTTCAGTTTTCCGTTGCGATATGCCACTTCGAAATCGTACTGCTGCAATTCCAATGCCCATCTGGCGATACGACCGGTAGGGTTTTCAATAGAGCTTAACCATTTTAGCGGCATGTGGTCTGCTACGACAGCAAAATGATATCCCTCCAGGTATGGTCGCATCTTCCGAATCGCCCACACGATAGCTAAGCACTCTGCGATAACCCGTTCTCCCTCTCCGGATTCCTGTGTGAGGATGGCTCCCAGTCCATAGTTGCTGGCATCAGTTTGTAACGTGAATTGATGGGTGAAGTCGGGGCACGCTAGGACTGGTGCATGCGTCAGCTTTTCTTTCACCCTCTCAAGCTTGTTGGTGCTCTTCGTTCCATAGCCATTTTACGCCTTTCTTCAATAAACCGTTGAGGGGTGCACCGTAGTGGAAAAGTCAGGCACGGTCTGTAACAGGATGCCACCGAGATATTGCCGCAGCTCCCTGATGTTAGTAGGCGGTTTTAGTTGAGAAATCGCCGCTACTTTGTCCGGTCTGTGCATATTCCATGTTCCGTCACTTTATGTCCCAGATATTTTAATTCTTTTTAAGAAGTCGCACTTGTCGACGTTGATCTTCAAATTCGCTGCCCGGAGTCGTCGAAACACTTCCTTTAGATTGGCCATATGTTCTTCCAATGTTTTCCCAATAACGATGATGTCATCTAGATATGCGAAGGTATGTGGCAGCATTTCGGGTCCAATCCCGATCCAATGCTCATTGAAATGTTGCTGAAGTGAAGTCCAAAGGCATAACTTTCCATTGGAAGAGTCCTTTGCCTGGTACCGTGAATGCTGTCATAGGTCGACTTTTTTCCTCCATAGGGATTTGCCAGTGACCGTTCTTCAGGTCGAGGCTAGTGATATAATGTGCTTCCCTCAACTGATCCAAGTTGCGGTGTAGTCGAGGTAATGGATAAGCGTCCTTGACCGATCGGCTGTTTAGCTGCCGAAAGTCGACGCACAACCTCCATTTACCCGTTTTCTTTTTTGACCATCACAATCAGGGCACTGTGGGGCTGTTCGACGGCTCAATACATCCTTTGGCTAGCAACTCGTCGATCTGTTTGTTGATTACTTCTTGCATGTTAGGGTTCTTTGGGAAGTAGCGCTGTTTTATCGGACGGTCAACGTGCATCACGATTCGGTGTTCCATGATTGGTGATGTGCCGCTCATAACTGCGCATTCAAAGTTAGCACCCATTTCAGAGAAATCCCATCCCAGCATAGTATTAATAATGGCATATCCACACTATTGTTATCGAGCTCGATCCGTACCTCCTATGCTCCGTAACGACACCCATCTGCCAGCCGCACCTGTCTTTGTGTTGCTCCTAGTTCCTTCTTCACACACCGTTACTGCTAGTTCTTTGCTTATGAAACTGCTCGTTGCCCCGTGTCGATGGTAGCGTTGTAAAGGTTGTTTCCGATTTGAACCGTAGCTGACAGCCAGTGGCCCTCGTCTTTCAACGTGCCGATTAATTGTGTGGAGCCGCTTCTATCGCCATCCGCTCGCTCCTGGAAGCTGGACACCGCCGATCGTTTCCCTGTCGGCAACATTGAACGTACGAACTCCAATTCGACCACATATCCAACAGAACAGAAGATTCGGGTTTTGACATTCCTCGCCCAGTGTCCCTCGTTTCCGCATCTTCTACACGTCTGTGTGGGGTTGGGGATATGTGTCGGTTGTCCTGGAAACGGTCTGGGTGTTGGCTGTGGTCGTTACCTTGCGTTGTCGCTACATCGGGTACATGGGCCTTCGGTTTCTGCTGGTCTAGCGTTTTCTACTGCCATTAGTCTGGGACGGTTGCCACAAGATTGTTGTAGCAATTTCTCTCTGTCCCGCTCCAGCTCCTCGAATTCCTCCGCCAGTTGCATCAGCTCAATCAAACTGCCGATATGGTCTTGCAAACGCTCTAAAGTCGGAGGGCTGCTGTTGTAGATTTTCTCCCGTTCCCGCTCCTTTGTTAGTCTTAGTGGCCGCATCAATGTCTGCATTTCTACCATGAACTTTTAAATGGTTCATCGATGCCCTGTTTTCTCCGGTCAACCTCCTCCGCCAGCTGTGAGAAATAATCTCTAGGCAGAAAAACTCGTGGAAGCTCATGGCGAATGATGCCCAGGTTTTCCAGTGCTCGTTGTTCGCTATATACCACTTGAGAGCCGTGCCTTTCAGTAGCTCCAGCTCAAGTCCATAGGCTTCCGCTGACCATTCAATTTGCTCCAGAAATTCTAATGGCTTTGAGATGCCATCGAACTCGAAACTCCACTCCTCACTTGTTTTGCTACCGCAGCATAATCCCGGGCTGGATTCTTTCGGTGTGGCTGGTATTCGTGGTGTATGGTCGATGAGTTTTGCCAATGCGATTCCTGTTGCTCTGTTTTGTTGTTGTTACCGGCGCTGTGCTTCCGCGTTCGTGTCCAGCCGACCGGCGTGAGGCAGGCGTCCTTCTTGTGTTTGGACCCAATCGCCGAAGTCTTTTCGCATGGCGTCCACGCTTCCGGTCAGTGTGACCCCGAACTCGTTGCCATATTGCAACAGTTCCTCCTTTTTCAGGTTGTAAATCCATGTATGTACCATATTGAAATCTTACTATTTTTATATTCGCAAAACCCTGGGAGCTGGGCAGTTGTAACGATCCTTAAAGGCTTCACCGGGCTAACTCGGTCGGCGCTATGAGTTCGTGCAACAAATTTATATTATGCAGCACTTGCGAAAAAAATAAAAGGCAGATAGGTATTCAATATTTAATGGTAATCGTTTATTAGCGACACGATGGCCGACTCTCAAATTTCAAGTAGGTTTATTAAATTTCGATGTTCTTCGTTGATTATGATATTCTCGGTCTCTGGCCGATGTCCTTGGAATCCGATGAAGGTTCGTCTATCGCCGGGTATCGCTGGTTTCACCCTTGTTGTAGCTCGATTCGTCTCTCGAGACAGCGAGAATTGCCGAATGTAGATCCTGCGACAGCAAGGATAAATTCCCCGTGTCCTGCTCTTGCAAGGACAATTAAATCTATATCCTGCTTCAGCAAGGACGGATACACTAGGTCCTGCAACAGCAAGGACTATAATTGACCCAATCCTGCGTTCTCCAAGGATACTCCGCTTATTGTGCCCGCTCACCGCTCGGTTGGCCCCAGTCATGCTACTGCGAAGACGACTAATAGCCTAATTCCACGACAGCACATTTGGCTCATTCGACGTCATATTCATCATCTGGCCCAAATGTGGACTTCATATCAGTACAAAATCCGAATGATCATTTTGGCTCATTCATAATGAATGAGCCGATTGTTTGCCATTCGTCCCGGCGAATTTCAGTATTTTTTATCGAACACGCGATTTTTATCGATGAGCACGTGAAAAATGAAAAAAATGAAAAAATGTATAAAATGTACGTAAATTTGCCAATTGTATTTTCAATATATATTTTAAAATGTTTCTTTTTTCAGATGAGCAAGCAAAGGAAACCAGATGTACAGTGGAGCAGCCATCATGCCATTTTCATGAGGCCATTTCTGCCCAAAGAACTGCCACATTTATCAAAAATGGGCGAAAAACTTTGGAAGCAGACTTCAGCGTCACTAGGAAGGAGATTCGGACGAAGGTGGACAATCTCACCAGAAAATACAAGTGAGTTCATATTTCCACACAAAATATTTATAGCATACCAAAAAAAACCTCTACACGAGGTAAAATCTAGTGACGAAAGCAATTTCTAGCCCCAAATTTCTGATATCCAATTTTGTGACGAACAAAATTCAGTTTAATCTAAGAATGTTAAATTATAATATAAATTAATAAAAAAAAAGCGAAATTGGTATATAACTCGGTCTGATCGGACAGTCGTAGCATTTTCCAACTTAGCTGTATATATTGTTAGTCGCCTTTCGCACCCTTCGTGATGCTTTCGTCACTTACGCGAACTGCCGTCCGCAGTGATTAATATTTTTTTTTTTGTATTCCATAGGGATGAAATAAAAAAAAAAGGGTCATCTGGAGGTGCACCCTCAAAATGGCAACATTTTGACAAGGTGCACCCCATTTTGGGAGCTGTGAAGTCGGTCCACTTCACACTTTGTGTACTGGATACTGCAAGTAATCTGAAATGTATGATTATATGTTATGTTGTTTACTAATCGATATTGTTTTCAGTCGACAATGATGAAAGTTGGAAAACTTTGTCAATATGGTGGCTCGAGAACGGGCTTCAAGTTAGAGCCATCGCTACCCTTGGACTCCGGTATACTGCTGTCCACTTCTAGTGTGCTGTCGCCAATAGAGTAAGCAACGACTCTGAGGCTACAAGCTCGTCTGTAAGGAGTAAAAGAGCAGTGGACAGCAACGTTTCGGGTAGCGATGGGCCACCTGCAAAGAGACAAAGGAAAAAATTTAACCCCAAGACGGATATGACTGCGTACGAGTCGGCCATGCTCGCTGCCTTCATCGAGGCCAATGAGAAGAGAACAAAAGAGATGGTGCGCCTCGGCTCCGAGCGGAAAGAAAACTTGCTGCGGTTTCAGGAGAAGTGTCTGGAGCTCTTGGAGAAACATTTGAGCAATTCAAATAAATAAATAAAATTTTATAATTATATATATTTTCATATATTTTTATTTGTTATGTACATGTCTTGCAAGGGCTTTTCTAATGTTTTCTGCGGAACTGTCGAAATCATAGGCTGTACTCGAACTCTCAGGTAGAGTCCGCACATTGGAGCCTGCCTCCCAATTTTCAGAAATGTCACTGTTGACCTTGTCAATGTGATTGTCGAGACCTCTACCAATTCGACGGAACCGGGCCTTCAATTGTCCAAAGCCATTTTCTACAACTCTCCTCGATCTGGAAAGAGCATAATTAAAAGACTTCCTTTTCTCTTCGTTGTGTTAAAGGGGTATGGCTTCATAATCTTTGTCGACAATTTAAAAGCAGAGTCCGCAAGAAGCACCACAGGAACGTCAACTCCGCCGATGCGCTTTGAATTATCTGCAAACAGCGTTGTGCAATCCAGCATCCTTTTAAACTGGTGCTTTCAAACACCTGGGAATCATGGAAGGACCTGGGGCACTCACGTCCACATAAAGAAATCGATATCTAGAGAAAATATACAATTAGTTTATTGGTTAAAGATTCCTTATATTGTACTCTACCGAAAATCCACCAAAGCGAAAAGTATGGTTGAGTACCATCCTTTATATTTATAATTAATCTGCAGCTTCAGCTACGCGAGGGTGAACTTCGAAGAGGCTTCCATCTATAAGAAATTTGTTTCATTAAAAGCTTCATAAAAAGGAAACAACCCATTGCAACCAATTGCACCGAAACATTGCGGAAACCAAGCGCTTCAAAGCCTTGCACACACTCCTCCAGTTTTTCTTGGGTCATGAAGTCTTTTGGCAGATTTTCGTGTCCCAGAACTCGATGTACTTCAAAGCAAAATTCTTGAAGAATTTTACACACCATCGAGTCCGAAACGCCGAATAGTCTGCCCACAGCGCGATACTCCGACGATGACCCCAGAGTGTAAAGTGCTATGGCAATTCGCTTTTCTAAGGGAATGGCCTTCCGCATTACCGCCTCTTGTTTAGCCAATCCCTTCAATTGCTCGGTCAATATCAGGAATGTATTCCTTTTCACTCGGAAATTCACCTTAAAGAATGCATCCGAGTTCTTAGGCATGTCGCACTCCCAAAACTTTCCATGACGTTCCTATAGTACATCAATTATAGTTATATTATTGTGCCAGACAACGATATCACTGATAAATACTTACAAATTTCCGTACAGATTAACACTTTGGAATAGTTGGCTTTATAGCAAGTGGCAGCACAATTTCATTAAAAAATTCTGCCATTTCCGCTTCCACCTCATCATCCATCTGCTCCATATGGTCCACATTCGTCGTCACTGCCTGCCAAGTCGTGCAAAGTTTAGTTTTGTTCATTTTTATTGTAATTTATCTCAACGGTTTTAACTTTGTTATTTGCACTATGTCGATCAGTGATCGTGCATGACAGCTACAGTTGCACAGTTGCCGAGGACGACGAATACACTAGGTCCCGCGACAGCAAGGAGTATGACCGACCGAGGATCCATGAGGTGTTTATGGCCATTGGAAGGCTTTACAACCCTTCCAAAGAGTTGGTCATAAATGAAGATGTCCATTTTGACGAGGTGAGTTGTTGAGGTGTAGAAAATAATTTTTTCTGCTAATTCATCATAAATCACCCCCTATTTGTGGTTTTTTTTTTTTTTTTGAGATGAGAACCGTATAATAGACATTTACCAAAACTTCTACACGAGGTAAAAGTCTAGTGACGAGAATTTCAAGCCCCAAAATTTCTGATATCCAATTTTGTGACGAATAAAATTCAGTTTAATATAAAAATATTAAATAAAAATATAAATTAATGGAAAACCAAAATTGGCATTCGGCACTGCGCAAAAAGTAATTTTTATGCACAAAGAAGCTCACCCTTTATGCGCACAGTG
Organism: Drosophila innubila; assembly: GCF_004354385.1. Lineage (NCBI taxonomy): Eukaryota > Metazoa > Arthropoda > Insecta > Diptera > Drosophilidae > Drosophila > Drosophila innubila. The sequence goes on from NW_022995373.1 coordinate 7,921,801, forward strand.
CACAATGCCGATTTTTTTTTAGTGGGATTAAGCGTTTTCCCGCTAAACTAGCGGTTTTTTCAAATAGTCGTACAACAAACATTTCTAGATTTTCGAAATGGAATAAATCCCCGTCATTACATCTAAGCTTTTGTAGCGCTTTGATTCAAACTGTCTGTTTGACAAACAAGCAAACTGACTTTTCATTTCATTTTGAGAAGTCCACTAAAAATTTCAAATTTATGTATCTTTTGGACCAGTTATCGGATTTGGGTCATCAAGGTATCAATCGACGCGTATTTTTGATAAGAAATTTTAAAAAATAATTATGTTTACCAAAAAGCCCCAACGGCTCCACAAGCTGCGATCATACAAATTTTTCCCCTCCCACTTACACCCCTGTATCTCATGACCCAGGTGAATTAGAAAAAGTTTTAGTACGCCATTTTGTAAGTTAGGACTAAACCTTTCGATCAATATATAACTTGATCTGATCGGACAGTCGTAGCAAATTTTCAACTTAGCTTTTGCACCCTTCGTGCTGCTTTCGTCACTAACGCGAACTGCCGTCCGCAGTGATATATATTGACTTTCGCACTTCGTGATGCTTTCGTCACTAACGCGTCACTAACAAACCAAAACAATTGTACACTAAAAGAAGTTTTAATTAATTTTATTTGCAAGTTGAACGCTTATTATGTGGTAAAACCAAAACGCATCGAAACCAACTTTACTTTTTCACACAGTGTACAAGACGCTGCTGAAGTCATAAATCATAGCAAAATGAACACTGTACGCGTCGCAGCCGAAACTCGAGCATTTGCTATGTGTTTGTTCTTAGTTTTATTTCATAAATGATTTGCGCGCAGCGTCAAAAGTTGTTGTTGTAGCCGGAGCACTGGGAGCGGCTGGTAAATTTATTTATTAACAAATATACAATTAGATTCAAATATAATTGTGTTAATATATAATTATGTATATTTTCATGGCAAACTTCGCATGACGTCACAATTTTAAATAGAGTCGGGCAGAAGAAGATTGCTATGCATGAAATTGCATGAGAGGAAAAGCGATCATTTTGCAGCACTACTTTTGCATCGTTGCCGTGCACTGAAAGCTGCAAAATATTAATTTTAATTATTAATATTTCCGATTCCTCACAAATACATTCAATAAGTATCTACTTATTATCATTGTAAAAAAAAACTTAACATTTTCCTCTTTAAAATCTCATAAAATTAGACATTGTCTTTTATTTGTTGCGTGAGTGAGGAAAATGGGTGCTGCCAGAATGCAGGCTGAGCCAAGTTGTATTTTGTGGCTACTCTTGACGATAACGATAACGATTACGATTTGCGATCTATCAATTTCTAATTAATTTAAACTACGTTTAATATAATACCAAGTGTTTTATTAGTTCAGTGCTGCATTAATAACAAAGTGTGCAGTGATAAAAACAGTGATTTAAGAAATACGAGAGTAGATCATAGTTTCGCGTGTATTTTTCAGCAATACATGTACATACGTATGTATATATTATCGTTTTGTAAATCACTGCGGACGGCAGTTCGCGCTAGTGACGAAAGCAGCACGAAGGGTGCGAAAGGCGACTTGCAATATATACAGCTAATTTGGAAAATATAATAATTACTATTGTTATTATTATTATTACTTATTTATTTATAACACTTTACTTATTTTTATAAATTTTGATATTCTATTTATTATTATATTTTATTTTATTTTCAAATTTTTATATATTCTTATTTTCATATATTAAATTTCTATAAACTAATATTTGTACATAATGATTATACTATTTTATAAAAAATGCCAAGACAAGAAAATATAAACAATTTAAAAGGTCAGATTCAGAATGCGCTGAACGTGAGAGACAACATAATGCTTTATCTAAAAGAGAGCGTAGATTAGGGACAATACAAGACATCAACTTAGAAGAAGTAATAGAAAACTTGCAACTTCTGATCAGGCAGCTAATACTTTGCAACACTAGGTCCATAGACAAGACCCAGTATTTCACGCAAATGAACAAGAACGAAACAGTTTAAAACACGCTGTTCGACGAGCTGATACTCCAGTAAGAGAATTGGAGCAGGCAGCTAATACTTTGCAGCATCAGTTGCACACAGTGCTTCCAGTTTAGCAATTTAGTTGCTAGATCTGGCAACTTTAAAAAAAATTTCAACTTTTCTTTAAAAAATCAAGCTACTTTTAATTTTTCTTTAGCAATTTTAGCAACTCTATTAAAAATCTAGCTATTTTTAAATTTTCCTTAACATTTTTGACTATTTTGAAATCAGTTGCTCGATTTCATGAACTTGTTCGCTCACTCTCTTACTGAATTTTTGAATTTTGCTGACTTTTGAATTTAAGTGTTCAAAATGCCAAAAATTTATAAGCAAAATTTTCGCGATGCCTGGCTGCAGTATGATGAAACTTTTTTTTCAAATCTAGCAATTTTTGCTTCAGAGATTCTGGAAGCACTAGTTGCACAGACTAATTCCAGAATTTTGGGAAAGAGAATGACAAAGCAACAATTTAGCACAGCTGCTCGTTGGGCTAATACTCCAGTTAGAGAATTGAAGCAAGCAGCTAATACTTTGCAACACCAGTTGCACAGACTAGATCTAGAATCTAGTGTAGTGCTAATGAAATTTCATTTGACTAGCATTAAAAAAAGTAGTGCTAATGAAATTTTATTTCACTAGCATTGAAAAAAGTAGTGCTAGTGAAATCGTCATTTCACTACCATTGAAAAGTAGTGCTAGTGAAAATTATTTAATTGGCATTAAATTAAACATTTTTCGTTGGCATTAAGTAATGCCAATGAAAACCCTTTTAATAAGCATTGTAAATATTTTTTTAGAAATTAAAAATAATAGAAAAAATTTTGAAAAATGTTTTTCCGATAGCTTTTCCGATATTTATTTAATATTTTAACCAATAGTTTCGTCCAATATTTGTATTCGATATTTGTATACGATATTTTTATCCAATATTTTATCCGATATTTGTATACGATATTTGTATACGATTGTTTTATCTATTGTATATTATTATTATTATTTCTTCATATTATTTTTTTTTTTAGTTCTTTTATTTAATATTATTTGTAATTATTATTATTTTTTGCGATACTTTTATTTGATATTTTCTCTGATATATTTTTGCGATACTTATATTTGATATTTAGCAATATTTTTATTTAAAATTTTGAATATTTATATAGTTTATGCGATGATTTCATTAGATATCCCCATATGATACTTCCATTTTTTTTATATGATATTATTATATATACTTCTAGCGAAATTTGTTGATAATTATTATTATCACTATTTTTTGCGATATTGTTATTTGTACTATTTTCTGCGAAGTTTTTATATATTTTTTATGCGATATTTGTATATTTTTTTCAAGCGATATTTTTATATTTTTTTTAATCTATGTTTTTATATATTTTTTATGCGATGTTTTTTATATATTTTTTAATGTAATGTTTTTTTCATATATTGTTTATGCGATATCTTTTATATATTTTTTATGTGATGTTTTTATTTTTTTTTTGCGATAAAACAGTTTAACAAGATTTTAACAAATTTAATGTTCTTCTAAAATATAAAGGTTTTATTATAAAATTTTCATATTAATTTTAACCAAATTAAAAATTTAGAAAAAATTTCAAACTATATTTTAAATGTTTTTTTTTACATTTACATATCTATTATTTTAAATAATAAAGTCGCAAAATTTTTTAAGTCATCGATAATATCGATTTATCTTCGATTTTTTTGCAATTCTAGTTTCTATTACTTATTATAATGTAGATTTCGGACACAAAGCATCAGAAAGCTGCCAATGGTGTTGTGGCTGTTTGCCAAGTCTGCTGCAAAAAAATTTGTGGATCCATTAAGGTGACATCGAGTTTCCTTAACCACTTAATGGAAAAGCATCGTCCTCAGTACGATCAGTACTTGTTGGAAAAGGACCAGAAGCCAAAAAGGGCAAGAAAAGGTGGATTTAGACAAGTTGAATTTGACGACAATGTATTAAAATTAGTGGTGGACAAATTTTCTCCATTGTCGATTGTGGACAATACATCTTTCAATGCCCTTTTTGAGCCATTCAACTTGAATGTTATTGTTCCGGGACGGAAAAAATTAACAAAGATGCTGGACGACAGGTTTTATTTCCATAAGGTGCATCTTATTGACCAGACCAAGTCTGCCACTTACGTGTGCACGACGGCAGACATTTGGTCATACAAAAGGAGATCATTTTTTGGCTATACATGTCACTGGATCGACCAGAAATTCGATCGACGTTCCGTCTCTCTGCCATGCACGCCAATGGCAGGAAGTCAGACATCAGACAAAATTGCAGAGCTTGTCCAATTCACCATGTTTACATTTCAATTTCTTTTAAGGTCAATTATAATATTAGCGTGTAGATTGAAGAGTCAGACTCTGAAGATGATCTTCCCCAATCGGTAGAGCCGCCCGTAATCCGCCCACCAAAGCACCATAGGTGTGAAAGTTACACTTTGAATTTAGTCGCCACTACAGACTATATACATATTATAAAGTCCAACGCTAAAGTTACGAGATGCACATTAAGGTATTGAAAAGGTAATTAATGATTTTCTGTATAATACGTTTATCATTTATTAAAATGTGATAAATTTTTTTTTTACGTGCTCTGGAATAAGTGCAACCGCCCCAAATCTGCGAAAATATTAAAAAATATTTAGGGTGTTTGCTTAAAACAGCAGGTGGAATACCTTGTACGATACCTTTCAAAACCTAGTCAAGCACAAAACTCAGCTTGAAGAGCTATGTACGCTTTTGGGGGTATCAAAGCTGGCATCCAGAGAATTACAATACTTGGAGGAATTGCCAAATACTGAGCCATTGGCAATAGGGGTTGATTTCCTCCAAGGGGAAAAAACCATGCTATATGGATATTTTATTCCGACCCTTATTACCATTAAGGTGAAGAGGCAGAGGATGCAAATTTTAAACGAGCGGGTGGAGCAATTGAAAAAAAAAACCACAAATAGGGGGTGATTTATGATGAATTTAGCAAAAAAAAAATAGATTGGGGACTCACTTGGTTTATTTTTAAAAAATCTTTGAAATTTCCATACAAAGTTAAATTTTGCATGATTGTTTTGTGCAATTAGTGACTACTTTGTCCGTTTACCAGCACTACTTTTGTAAGCGAATTTGGGTAAGTACCTAATTTTAGCCTTAATATAACGGAATCGTGAAGAAAGCTTTAATTTTGATAAAATGTCGTGCACAGGTTGTGATTTTACTGCGAGAGAGTTTCTTAGACTCAGTGAAAGTGAGTTGTTTGTTTCAGTTCCAGAAGAAGTTTAAAAAAGTCACGGATAGGATCCATGAGGTGTTTATGGCCATTGGAAGGCTTTACAACCCTTTCAAAGAGTAGGTCATAAATGAAGATGTCCATTTTGTGGGATTTTGCGTTTTCCCGCTAAACTAGCGGTTTTTACAAAAAGTCGTAGAACAAATATTTCTAGATTTTCGAAATGGAATAAATTCACATCATTACATTTAAGCTTCTTTAGCGCTTTGATTCAAACTGTCTGTTTGACAAACAAACAAACTGACTTTTCATTTCATTTTGAGAAGTCCACTAAAAATTTAAAATTTATTTATCTTTTGAACCAGTTATCGGATTTGGGTGATCGAGGTATCAATCAACGCGTATTTTTATTAAGAATTTATCGAACGATATCGTACGTCTTAAGCACTCCGAGTGGCGTGGCCGAAACGTATGAGCACGCATAGAATAAGCGAAAAGGAAGAAAAAAAAAAAGGAAAAGTACAGTAAGCTCAAACAGACACACTCGCCCAACGAACACGCGGTGAAGAGAATCGCGCATAAGCGTCTTCTACATACGCAAAAGTTCGGCCGAGCGAGAAAAAGCGACGCCGCCTTCGAAGTACAGTGCCGCGCATAAACGTTTATCTATCTGCGCTCTGCTTTAAAGAGAGACCGACGCCAACTGCCAAAGTTATGCGCAGTATGTCATGCGCAATAAGTAGCGCAAATTTCGTGCAGTGAATGAGTGACAGTGAGGACAGTGGGACAACGTCTACCAAATCGTGAACAAAACAAGGGGCCTACCCACGGATCGCATTGCTCGCGGTAAGGTTTGAAAGGACTACAGTGGAGCCCACTCGACAGTTATATGCTCACTACCCACATCTTCGCGGCAGTTAGATTTAATTACCATTAATTAAATAAATAAGTACTTAAAAAATTTAAATTCGTACAGAGGCTAAATTTAATTGACACTACTAACTTTCACAATTTTAAAATAAAAGAAAATTAATCATACTTACCATCAAACATACATAAATATATGGAAAATTAAAATTTATAGATTAACATTATATAATGAACAATTGAATCAACAGAAGAAATGTATATTAACATAAAATTAATTAACATAACATTCATATAGCATGTCATAAGTTATACTATGTTTAAATTACATTGATATAACATGTATAACTAAAATTATATTATGTTTTTGTAACATTAACATAACATGTGAACCTGCTGTTACCCCCACCCCTCCAGACTGTGCGTACCACGGCGTGAAACTTATTTCCTTAATACTTTCGTTGTTTATTATCCAATCGCAATGAAATTTTCAGCATACATCATAAAGATTATTAAATTGGCCTTGTAATTGGATATTTTAGTTTTTTGTCGATTACAAGAAGGTTTGGGGGGCGTGGCAAAATTCTAAAGCAAACTTGATCTGCGTGCGCAACATAGCAGTATTGTCACCTAATTTGGTAGCTCTAGCTCCTATAGTCTCTGAGATTCAGGAGATTATATGTCCTCCATATACTATATTTCTTTAAATATCTTCTCTGTTTATTTACCGATCTCGATGAAACCTAAGGACTTGTCCGTCTATCCTGTGTGCTAAGTCTCAAGGCTGTAGCTTTAAAATTGCTCATTTTATTAGATTTGGTTGCCCTAGTTTTTATAGTCTCGGAGATAAATGTGTTCAAAGTAGTGTACCATAACCGAATCTAATAGACTCTAGTACCCTTTTTTTGGGTAACGAGCTAATAAATAAAATATTAATTTATCAGACAAACTGTCGAAACCTTTACCGACATTGTCCCTGCTGGAATCGCGTTCGAATTTGCTTCCACAGATACAGCATGAACTACTTTATGAGCCTATACAAACGATATCGCAACTTCGTAGCTTGGTTAGGAAGCGGGAAAACTTTATGAAGCTAGTTTCAAAACCTCAGGGTAATTTTCCTAGACCTGCTGCTCGTCGCTCCTTGCACGCGATTGATGCGCCAACAGACTTTGAAATAGAGAACGACAAGACAATTGATGTTGATAACTGTATTGCAGCCATCAGTTTATCCTGTTGGAACTGTGGAACTGGTCATCGTTATCAGGATTGGGTCGCAGAACGGAGAATTGTTTGATATGATTGCGGTCAAGCGAATACCTATAAGCCTACCTGTGCCAAATGCAATGGCTCAAAAAACTTGTCAGCTCGTGTACCAGTGACCGGTACACGCAGAGAAGTTGCATCCAAGGCAACGAATACCGATTAAACGAAGACTTTAATTCGCCTAATCAAACAACACCGGATTTTTCGTTTTTACCAGACTTTACACACTCAAACTGTTCATAAAGTTAATAACTCTGCAAGCAGAAAAATATTAATATCACGCATACGCCGAGGGAACTTAAATCGTTACGTTTGCCCTTTTTCCTCGCCGAAAATCAGCTGTTATGTTATGTACAGAACTTTTGTATTTTTATACCCGTTACTTAAAAAATAAGTAAAATGGTATATTGTGTTCGTTGGAATGTATGTAACAGGGAGAAGGAGGCATCTCCGACACTATAAAGTGTATATATTCTTGATCAGCATCAATAGCCGAGTCGATATAGCCATGTGTCTGTCCGTCTGTCCGTCCGTCCGTCCGTATGAACAAAAGGATCTCAGAGACTATAAGAGATAGAGATACCAAACTTTCACTCACAGACTTCTATATACCCCACGCAGATCAATTTTGTTTCAAATTGAAGCTACGCCCCCCTTCGCCCCCGAAAACCGCGAAAAACTACCACACCCACAGTTATTATGATAATACGTTTTTTGTGAAAATAAACGTTATCTATTAGTATTATCTATTATCCCACTGAACGGCAGTTATGGCGATTTAATGTTTTCAAAGTTATTTCTTTAAACAAAAGGATCTCAGAGTCTAAAAGAGATGGAATAACCAAATTTGGCTCGCAGATTTCTCTACACACCACGCAGGTCAAGTTTGTCTTACATTTTTATCACGCCTCCTCCGCCCTCGCGAAAAACCACCACACCACAGTATTTAAGATAATACGTTTTTGTGGGTGTTAGAGTTGCAAGTTGCTATTATCTATTATCCTATAAAATCGCAGCAAGATCGAACAAGTAGAACAGAAGTATTAACATGCCGAAGCTCTTGAAGCAAAATTAGCTCCTTAGAGTATGCAATAGTTTTGATATTGTTAGACAACAAAAATGCATCAAATAATTCTCAACTAGTTCTGACGACGCAAATATGACATTCGGCTTGAATCGCTACTCGACTCAACCCAAATGGTACCGATGAATCTTCAATGATGATGGAACTGGCATCTATCGAATCGTATTGAGCATACTACTTGCATTTATGCAAGTGTAGTATGTTGTTGAGCGTGTCAAGTCACCGGTTACCATATAGAGAGGTCGCTAGCCAAGGGGATTGACATTTAGCAAAATTATAAACCTGAAGAAGTTGCTAATTTAAAATTTTTTGAATCGACAACTAAGTAACAACAGCAACACAATATGCCAAGCAAACTTTTCTGTCATTCTTGTGCCTAAGAATTCTCAACTGGATTCAGGCAATATAAAATAACAAAATTAATAATAACAAAATCCTTTTCTTAAAAAAAAATTCTTAAAAAAATACTTTTATACATATTTAAGTTAAGTAACGGGTATCCTATAGTCGGGATCTCGACTACAACCTTTCCCACTTGTTTTATTATCGATATACGTATTTAAGCGACACTGCGCTGTTTTTTCGCCCTGTTTAACCAAATCAGCTGTTTATAAACAACACAAAATGACAAAAACTACAGTGCGATGTTATAGTTAACACAACGATACGTAGCGAGAAGTGTGAACCAAATATCAAACTGCAAATCGTAAAATTTTTTATGTGCGTCAAGATAGCAACGGCTCGCCAGCAACGAAAAGCGAAACTTGGTTCATGAGTCGGAACCAGTTATGAATTTCATCATTTTTAAATGTTTTTCGACATTAAATCAATAAAGTAATGATGCAGAATTGTAGATAATTGTTTTATTTATAGTTTTAACCCTCTACTGCATGAGCATAGAAATAATAAAGAAAAAAATTTTTTGAATGTAATTATGTGTTTATTTAGGCCAAAATAATATATATTTGGACTTTTTTTTTTTTTTGGGGGCATAGTTTGGGGTGGGGGAAATGGAGCCATATATGGCTTTGTATGCATTCAGCTGATTCCAGAGTTTGCCATATATGGCTCTGTATGCATGTATGCATTACTTCATGTGAAAGTTGGTGAAACAGTTTCTTTTGTCGTTGTAGCATAGAAATACATTGCATTTCTCACAAAAGGTGTATGAGCGGAAAGAACAATCGTTTTTGCAGAGTTGCCTTTGCTTTTTCCAGGTGGGAAAATGCCCAATATGGTCCTCCCGAACAGAATTCAATGGAATTTCCTGGTGCTTTCGTCTTTTGCTGGTAGTAGGAGTACCTTCCCTACTTGTACACGGGGATGAAGTTGGAGTCATCGCAGGTCGTCCGCGCTTCTTTACTTTTCCTGCCTTGCACAGGTGCTCAGCTATTAAAAGCTTGAAATCGAAGAGTGGCATATATTGATCTGACTTACGACGCCATAGAATCCATGAATTCACTACGCACATATCAATCATGTGAAAAAATATTTTCTTATACCATTTTCTTGAGCGCAATTGAATTCTATAAAGTCCAAGTAAAGAATCCAGTAAGTCAACGCCACCCATATAATTATTGTAAACATCAACTGCCTTAGGAGAGTTGATTTCTACATACTTTTTGTCTTTCTTACTGAATCGTTTTTTTGTTGTAACAGGATTGCTTCCCACGTAACTAGAAAGAATGTTGACTACTTTATTGTCAAACCAAGAGACGAGGCCAAGCTGAACTCCATCGATAATAGCTACTTTTTCGACCATGCTTCCACGTCCTTGGCTTTTCAACTCTTTTTCAGTTGGCATCTTTGAATTGGGTACTCGATTGATTCTTACCGTACCTAAAGCTAATATACCATTTTTCATAAGGTAGACTTCAAGATTTGGACTATTGAACCAATTGTCGAAAAATAATTTGTAGTTTTTTCCTTTTGGTACGGTTGCCGATAGCCTAGATACAACATTTCCGCTTACTCCCAAATTAGGCGCTCCCTCCGGATATGTATCACTTTGGGCTCCCGCAAAAATATCAAAGTCGTAGCTAAAACCTGATACTCCACTCAAGACAAAATTTTTGAAGCCCCATTTGTGAGGTTTTGCCGGATTATATTGTTTTAAGTGGTGACGGCACTTCGTGGGAATAATTTGCTCGTCAACCACCAAATGTTCTTCCTTAGGTACGAGCAGTAATTGATTACGGATTTTGTCCAGCACCGGTCGAATCTTGAATAGCTTGTCAAACCCGGCTTCCCCTGCCAACTTCATATCGTTATTATTGTTAAAGTGCAGAAAACGTTTTATAGTTTCCCATCGGTTGCAACTCATTGTGCCATATATAATTTCTTGACCCAGAGTCGAATTCCAATAGAGTCTTGAAGATGGTAATTGTACCAACGACATGTATATGACCATGCCTATAAATTGATCTACTTCATTTCGAGTAATACCAGCTGGCTTATTTATATCAACTTGGAGTGCATATAGATTTGACTGATCAACCAAGAAATTCATCAGATCGTCGTTGAAAAAAAAATTAAAAAAGTCTGCCGGTGTCTCCAGTTCATTGATACAAGTTGAAAGATTGGTATTTCCTTGAAATGGAAAGGTCTCATTCAAATACGGTGGTAAGTGACCAGCTTTCCATATCTGTGCTTCTGTCTTTTTTCTTGGCACTGTCTTTGGCTTTGCTTTAGAAGTGCACGGCTTTTCACAGATGTCATCGGAACTACTCTCATCGGTCTCCGAAATATAAACATCTTCCTCTTGGATTTTTTGATTTTCAACAACTTCGTCTTCGGAATCGGCTATGCTGTCATCATCACTTTGAAACGGATCATCGATTTCGTTCACGTATTGCAAACTACCGTAAAATAATTGTGCATTCATTTCTAAAAGAAAACAAGTGCAATTGTTAAGCTAATATGCTAATAATGCATATGTACATAGAATATAAACATGCACGCGTTACTGCATATAGAGCCATATATGGCGTCCACAGTTTTTTGCATAGAATAGTATATGTGATGCTCACCTATAGTCAAATTCTATTTTTTATGAACGAAAACTTTATATTCTCTTAGAAAAAAAATACTTTTCAGTGATAAAACTGATTTTTAGTGCAGTAATTTTAATTTTAATTTCACCACAATTCACTTTCGTTCGTCTGCTTGAGACGCGAGCAAAAAACTGATTGAAACTTGAGATAAGGCAACACAAAGAAGTTCTGAGTATAGACATCTAACAGAAAATAGTTGAAAGAGAATAAGTGATAACAAACGGTTTAAAATATGTACCGTTTTATTGCAAAAAAAAATTATTGAAAGTGAGAAGCCATATATGGCTTGGTATGCGGTAGAGGGTTAAGCAATATTTTGCCAATTTCAGCCTTTAAATTGAGAAAAACAAATGAAAATAAAAAGTGAAAAAGTTTACATTTTCACCATTTCTTAAATATCTAAGCTCAGGGGGACGGCCCCGAAAACCGCTAATGCACGATTAAAGCCCACAATTTCACCTTTCTAATGGGACCATATTTAGAAAAAGTTATCAGGACGTTTTTGAGATATTTTGGAAAGAACGCAGCTACCTCAATGAAAGGCTCATACAAAATGAAAGCCAAAATCAATGCCTTGTTCTCAAACCTCAAAATCTTTTCTCAGGAGGAACGGGCCAAAAAGCGGCACATAGCAAATTAAAGCTACAAGTTTGGAGAAGCTATTTCAATTTAATTTAAAGAAAGTTATCAGACAGTTTTTGAGAAAATTAATTAATTGTAAATTAACCCCAAAAAGTTCATGAGCAAGTCCTGTCGAACTAGTAGCTCCAACGTGAACTGAACTACTACGCAACAGAAAGCTGACTGATATGGCTCGGATATATATGCGTATGTCTAACTTTTTTAAACGCGCGGCCCCAGATGCACGGTATGTGGGAGTATAGGGCTTAATTTTACTAACATTTTGCTGCAACTTTCATCAATTTCTATCAGACAGTTTTTGAGAAATTTGCATTTTAGTAAATTTGCCATTTTAGCTGAAATCAAATACATAAAACAACGTGGCAGCATTGTGTATGTACATATGTAAATAAAGGCTGCCTGATTGATGCAAATTGTCGTGGTCATTTCAATTTTTATGAATGAAAATTATGCAATGAAATATTTACAAAATTTTTACATCCATGTCAATTTTAATAGAATATGTTTATGTTAAGCAGGCATTTTCTAAGTAATTAGCATAATGTATTTTGGCGCATTGTCGCCATATGTTAATGTGGGCTGCCAACCTTATTCGCAAATATGCGTCGATATTAAACTAGGTGGCAGCCTTGTACATAACGGAACTTTAAAGCTGCATTCCGAGAAGTCTGTTTATGTGTGAAAAACATAAAGAGAAATTGTTGTGCGCGATTTGTATCTAAAAAGTAGCTTAAAATGTTTCGAGAATTGGCAAAAAGGTATGTCTTTTAATTATATGTTATAGGCAGTGCTTGTATGTTTGTATAAGTGTGTGTGGTTATACATCCTGAAAAGGGGATATTGGTTTTGTGCAAGTGTTCGTCTGTCCGTCTGTATGAGTGTAAAAGATGTTGAGATTTTGCATTCAAGTTCTTGTATACCCAGCTCAGTACAAGTTTGTTTAAATATATTAATAGCTACATTAATCCGATATACACATGTAAAGATAAAATTATATCTTATTTTTTAAAATTGTGAAAACTATTTTAGAATTTTTTTACAAAATAATACACACACTTATGTACGATGCATATTAAAATATTCGTTGTTTTCCGTATTGCGTACTCTTTTAAATAAAAAATAAACTTTTTCCAGAAACCTATTCAGAAATGCTATTGAGGATGCGATCGACCTGAACATAATATCTCCAGTTGAAAATCTAAGACAGCCTGATTTTGAATATAGAATTCTTATTGTTAACAATAAGCTTATAGAGCAAAATTGGGCCGGTGTTCAACTGACAGATAATTTTCACCAGAGAAAAATTATAAACAAAAGTTTTAAGCGAGTAAGTGTTCTTATTATACAGGCCCAATATGTATTATAAAATCATTTTTTTTCAGATTCGGGAGAAACGCTTAAAGGATATTCAGGAAAATAAGAGTAAGTTTAACATTTTGAACTTAGATATTAATAGTATTAGTGATATGTCAAACATAGACACTAATATTATTTCTAGTTCAAAATTGATCATTAATAGTAATATTATTATTTATATGTCAAACATAGACACTAATAATATTTCTATATTTAGTTGCACTGATAATAGTTCGTCCAATAATATTATGGACGCAAGCTATGTTGAAGGTGCACTTAAATGCTTTAGGAAAAAATGCTACAAATCTAACGAAAGCTTAAACAGATCAGTTCATTTAATAGCTAATTTGAAAAGTCGCCAAGCAACATTTTCAGATTGCACAAATTTTGACACTGAAATGAGTATTTCTCTATTTAAAGTCGCTTTAAATGAATTATGTCGTATTTTTCCAAAAAAGCAAGTATAGAACACATTCTTCGAGAAGCTTACACTTCTTTTAATAATGCGTGTGTTTTATATTTTAAAAATGTAAGATTAAACAAAAGGTCGTTTGTTGCATATGGATACTGTAAACATCCATCATGCAACCACATTTTGTTTCGTGGGTCTTATGATGGGCTTGTTAATGTATACACAAGCAGTCCACAAATTTCCCACACAATTAGATATAAAAAATCAACGCAGTCCAGATCTATTAACAGATTTATTGAAAAGGCTGCTATTAGAAACAGAACTGCGTTTGAATATAGATCCCCAAAATTAAACAGTCTCAATATGTCTCGAGCTAGAGTTGGTAATGACCAGATTACCAATGAGAAATTACCCTTTTACAGAAATTTAATTTTGGAGGAAAATCGAAAATTTGATTTCGAGAAGGATCCGTTTAAGGATGCCTACGATATGATTTCCAATGGGTTTTCTCATTTTATTCGGTTTCTTTCCACGAAACTAGAAGTTTTTTATGGGACAAAGAACATATAAATATGCTTTTGACCCATATAAAACCGCACACTCTACATATTGATGCTACTGGAAATATAGTGAAACCGATAAGCTTCGTTAAAAACGTATATTTTTTATATTCATTGGTTGCTCATATTTCAGACAGTAAAATTGTTTTCCCTGTCGCACATGCAATTCTCTCTAATCATACATCATATGATATACGCAGATTTTTATATGATCTGCGGGAGTTTTGCAAAAAAAAATAAGCTGAAATGGCTCTTTGCAGAAGAATAACCACCGATGTTAGTTTGCAATAATTGGGCCATTTTAAAAGATATAATAACATAGATCTAGCGACATTAACGAAATTTGTTATAATTTCGTTTATAATATAGTGGCACTATGCCCAAAGTCTGTGTTCAATTTTGTACAAAATTACTGCAAAATTATGTGTCGTAACATAGACGAAGTTGTTGGCTTGAACAATATTAAACTCAGAACGTTTTTAAGAAACGCTTTGGGTTGTGCTTACTCAATAAACAATGCTGGAGATTTAGAAGAATGGTTCAAATATAT
Organism: Drosophila innubila; assembly: GCF_004354385.1. Taxonomy (NCBI): domain Eukaryota; kingdom Metazoa; phylum Arthropoda; class Insecta; order Diptera; family Drosophilidae; genus Drosophila; species Drosophila innubila. The sequence continues at coordinate 7,936,919 of NW_022995373.1, forward strand.
TGCAATCATTCTTCTTTTCCAAATATTGATAAAAATGTGGATGATGCTATTCATTATTTTTCAAATTATTCTGAGCAGCCATCCACACTTAACTCAATGGATAATATAATTTTGGGAGAAACTAACAATGTTATTAAAGATCAAACATTGCAGTCTATTGCTGAAAAAAGTCCATTTAGAGTTAAATTTCAAAGAATACGTACAGAAGTACAGGAACTCGTATCACAAAATAAGAGCATCTTCTGTACATTAAATACCTATTTGTGTCCAAAAATGTTGGACTTAATTATAAATAAGTATATTGTGTATGCGCCATTTGGACCAATATTATTGGACATTTTATTGATAAATCTACTAAAAGGCCCAGTAATGCTCCAGTAGAATCGTTTTTCAGAACACTTAAACACAGTGTTATTAAAACGAATGACAAAAATGGCTTAAAGCTTTGACGATTTATTTGCCAGTTAAATGACTTATCAAATTCCATTAGCAGACAATTTGAACTTGCTAGGCCAGAAGTTCTGCAACCATTTAATGAAATGGTTGTGAGGCCACGAGAAAAACATTTTATATCAAAATCTAAAAAAGGGTTTTGATGAAATGTCGTGCAAGCGAAAGCTTTCCAAGCATAAGGAAAGTTGGAAAAAATCGCTAAATAAAAGATTAAAAGTAGGTATGCTTAAAAGTGATTTTTCTAGTTTATTAAAAATCCAAGAAAATCATGAGGCATCAATATGCCATGACCATTCCTACACTTCAATAGAGGGCAAGAATGCTTTTAAAATGGATTTCAAATGTAAGAAATATTTGTCCACTTTAAAAAAGCATAGCAATTTAAGTAATATTTCAGAACTTTACATTTTAATTTGTGAAACTTTGTTTTCATGTGTACAAGCTGGCATCAATTCACCTGCCTTTATGTTTCACATCACTATAAAAGATTTATTTTCGTTAAACGGCTGCCAATGGCTAACAAATTTTATTGTCGATGTTTGCCTAACAGCCATTTTATACGAAAACTCAATAAAAATTGCTTGAATAATGAGGAGGTTATTAAAAGTGGTTTAAATAATAATACCAATTTAATAATACCTCATTGTTTCGAGAATCATTTTTATATACTATTTATTAATCAAACGAAAAACGAGATAGCCTTTTTAGACCCATTTGGGAAACCACATTGGGTTATTGTGTTTGAAAATTACTATCTCAGAATGTTAATACGCTAGAAGCTAGAAGAAAATTATTCAGTGGCTTCAATACAACATGACAAGCAATTGGATGATTACAATTGCGGAATTTTAATTTTACAGTTTGCAGAATCGTATGTGTCGAACGTTTCACTTACAAATTTAAAGTCTAATGACTTATACAGAAGCGAAATGTTTGATAAAATTCTCAAATTTGGAGATTCTTTAAATGATTTATGTCTTCACTGCGCGTTTAAGACATCATTCTCAGAGTCCAGATGCTCTTATTGTGATCGTTTTATATGTGAGCTTTGTACCAAAAAATATTATAAAACAAATTCAGAAAATATTATTTGCAAGATATGTGAGCTTAGTTCATATGTTTTCAAATAATATACATATCTATACATTTTGAACATAACATAATAATAAATGTATTTAAGTAAATACACAAAAGTTTGTGTTGTGGATTAGGCCTACTGGGGGTACCACACTAAAAAAAACGCGCTGTTAACTCTACCTCAATGGTGGTGCGGAAAGGAGTTAAGTTATAAAGTTGTTTCCTCTTTTCATACCCTGAGCCCATTGAAAATGGGCAAAAAAGGGTATAATGTGTTTGGCAGAATGTATGTAACAGGCAGAAGTAGGGGTGGCAGACCCCATAAAGTATATATATTCTTGATCAGGATCAACAGCCGAGTCGATCTAGCCCTGTCCGTCTGTCTGTCCGTATGTCCGTCTGTCCGTCTGTCTGTCCGTCTGTTTGAACGCGTCGATCTCAGAGACTGTAAGTGCTAGAGACTTCAAATTTGGAATGCAGGTTTGTGATACGCAGGTCAAGTTTGTTTCCAATTTTGATGCCACGCCTTCGCCCACAAATTGAAAAATAACGATTTACAGGCGCAATTTTGACATAGCACTCCTAACTGAACAATCAGTTGAGAAGTATGCGTATTAAACGACCCTGAAAATTTCAAAGCGATTGACCCATAAATAAAGAAGTTATTTCAGGAATTTAGATTTAGTTGAATAATTACATTTGGATGGCAAATCAAACGTGCGAGCGAGACAGCATGTTCACGTTTGTATGCAAGGCGCACAAACACAGTCAGAAATAGTACCAATTTTCTTTTGGGCTTCGATTTCAAGTACTATATGACCTAGAGACTTCAAATTTGGAATGCAGGTTTGTGAATACCATACGCAGGTCAAGTTTGTTTCCAATTTTTGATGCCACGCCCCCTTCGCCCACAAATTGAAAAATAACGATTTACAGGCGCAATTTTTGACATAGCACTCCCTAACTGAACAATCAGTTGAGAAGTATGCGTATTAAACGACCCTGAAAATTTCAAAGCGATTGACCCATAAATAAAGAAGTTATTTCGAATTTAGATTTAGTTGAATAATTACATTTGGATGGCAAATCAAACGTGCGAGCGAGACAGCATGTTCACGTTTGTATGCAAGGCGCACAAACACAGTAAGAAATAGTACCAATTTTCTTTTGGGCTTCGATTTCAAGTACTATATGACCTAGAGACTTCAAATTTGTTATGTAGGTTCCTGGATACCATACGCAGGTCAAGTTTGTTTCCAATTTTAGGTGCCACGCCCTTCGCACAAATTGCACAAAACGATTTACAGGCGCAATTTTGACATAGCACTCCTAACTGAACAATCAGTTGAGAAGTATGCGTATTAAACGACCCTTTCAAAGCGATTGACCCATAAATAAAGAAGTTATTTCGAATTTAGATTTAGTTGAATAATTACATTTGGATGGCAAATCAAACGTGCGAGCGAGACAGCATGTTCACGTTTGTATGCAAGGCGCACAAAGACAGAACGAATAAGTACCCATTTTTTTGGTACCAAATAAGAATTAAGCGATAAGCAAAAATATTATCGATATCATGTAATGAAAATGTTAATGTATAATTTATGTATATACAAATATACAATTTGATTAAAATATAATTGTGTTAATATATAAATATGTATTTTTGCATGGCAAAAATCAGCAGAAGCTGATAGCTATGTATGTATGAAATTGCATGAGAGAAATAGCGATCATTTTGCAGCACTACTCTTGCATCTTTGCCGAGCACTGAAAGCTGCAAAATAATAATTTTAATTATTAATATTTTCGATTCCTTACACATATATATAATAAGTATCTGCTTATTATCGTTGTAAAAAAAACTTAGCATTTTCCGCTATAAGAATCTCATAAAATTAGACATTGCCTTTTATTTCAAATTTCGCGCGCACTGCAGCAGCCTTTGGCAGGCTTGAATTTGTTGCGTAAGTGGGAGGAGTGAGAGAGGAAAATGGGTGCTGCCAGATTGCAGGCTGAGCAAAGTTGTAGTTTGTGGCTACTCTTGACACACTACATCGATTGCAAAGCGATTACGATTACGACTTGCGATTTACCAATTTATCAATTTCTAATTAATTTTAAACAAGTTTATTATATTAAAGTTTATTATATTAAACTTATTTAAAATTAATTAGAAATTGATAAATAAATCTAAGTCGTAATCAAATCGAGTGATGTATTAGTTCAGTGAGGCATTAATAACGTAGTCTGCAGTGATAAGCACAGTGACTTCAGAAAACCGAAAGTTGTTCATAGTTTCGCGTGTGTAATTTTGATACCCTGAGCCCATTGAAAATGGGCAACAATCAACTTTATAAAGAGGACATGGGCTCAGGGTATCCTACTGTCGAGCGTGCTCGACTGTAGCCACACTCACCGCGAGCGAAGCGAGCCAGGGATAGGCGAGCGAAGGGAGCAGAGCCCTTGTTAATATTAATTTACATATATATTATATGACAGCAGCAAAGCCGGCAAAGCAGAAGGAAGCGGAAAAGGAAGCAGACGTGCCGCCCAAGATTAAGTCAAGTTGGAGAATGGGTTGCGGGCTTGTGTTTGTCATCTGGAAGCAGTAAAGTAATTAGTATTTTAATAACAATTTCTTTGTGGATTGCTTAACTTACCTTGTTGTTTATTATGGTTGTACCGGGTACGACTACACCGGGTGCAACACCACCGGCCGCTGCAGGCCTTGCTCCCGTAGCGCCTGCTGCTGCAGACCTTGCTGCCGTAGCACCGCCTGCTGCAGGCCTTGCTGCCGTAGCACCTGCTGCTGCAGGCCTTGCTGCCGTAGCGCCTGCTGCAGCAGACCTTGCTGCCGTAGCACCGGCTGCTCTATTTGAGCCTGCAGCTCCTCAATCAGGCGAAAGGCGTTGTCAAGTTGTTGTTGCTGCTGCTGCACCACAATCTCCAGCTTAATTTGTTGTTTTTTGATTTGATTTTTTTGCTCCACTTTAATCTGCGATATTGAGTTCTTAAGGCTATGGAAAGCCTGTGGCGTATTGGATTCCAGAGTGTTTATTTCGCGGTTGATATTATTCTGCATTGCCCTAAAGCAGGCCATCCACAGTCGAATTTGTTTGACGAACTGTTCGTCGAACAAGAATTACATTTGCCCACTAACTATATTAAACATTGCTTGCAAACATCATTTGTAGAAAGTTTTCACATGTCATCTGATAACGATACAATAATTGCCTTGATGGCGATACATATTTATTCAATGAAAAAAAAGAAAAGGGAGCAGAAAATGTAGCTCATGGAAGTACCAGATGTTTGGCTTATAAATATCGTCCACTCCAGCGCCAGATCTTTCGCTCCTCTTTATTTTTTGAAGCTCGCGTCTGTATGATGCACTCAGGGAATTAACCTTTTTTTTTAACAGCCTCAACGGTTGCCTCTTCATCGACTTCTTTGTATTTATTTAATAATAAGTCCACGATTTGCTTCATATTCTTGTTTTGTATGCTTCGCTTTTTGCTTGCCACAGTGCTGGCTCATTTGCAGACAATGAATAAATTCTAGCAAAATTGCTTCGACATTTTGACAAATGATGTTTGTGCCAACATTGCCATCCATTATCGAATTTTTGAATCGAACACACAATACAAAACAAGCAACACAAAATTTGGACACGAACACTACCACCAACGACGACTATTTCGTCGAATCGAACACGTTCGTCTGCTTTAGAGCGGCAATGCGATTATTGTTTCGCTGCATCTTTATGTTACACTTAAACCAGACTTCTCGGAAATGCAGCTTTAAAGTTCCGTTATGTACAAGGCTGCCACCTAGTTTAATATCGACGCATATTTGCGAATCAGGTTGGCAGCCCACATTAACATATGGCGGCAATGCGCCAAAATACATTATGCTAATAACTTAGAAAATGGCTGCTTAACATAAACATATTCTATTAAAATTGACATGGATGTAAACATTTTGTAAATATTTCATTTCATAATTTTCATTCATAAAAATTGAAATGACCACGACAATTTGCATCAATCAGGCAGCCTTTATTTACATATGTACATACACAATGCTGCCACGTTGTTTTATGTTTTTGATTTCAGCTAAAATGGCAAATTTACTAAAATGCAAATAGTAGTGTGCGATTCGTATCTAGAAAATAGCTTAAAATGTTTCGAGAATTGGAAAAAAGGTATTGCATGCAATTATATGTTACAGGCTGTGCTTGTATGATTGTGTATGTATGTGTGGTTATACATCCTGAAAATGGGATATTGGTTTTGTGCAAATGTTCGTCTGTCCGTCTGTATAAGTCTAAAAGATGTTGAGATTTTGCATTCAAGTTCTTGTATACCCAGCTCAGTACAAGTAAGTTTAAAAATATTAATATCTACATTAATCCGAAATACACATGTAAAAGATTTTTTTTTCGTTTTGCGCATTCTTTTCAATTAAAAACCAGAATCGAATTGAATCAGTTCAAAAGCAATTTTTGCTTTTCGCCTTACGTGGTTTTAGCTGGGATCCCAACCTTCGTTTACCACCGTACTCCCATAGGCTTCGTCTTCTCAATCTTCCGTCTTTAATTAATCGAAGAAAACTCTTGGTGTTGTTTTTCTTCACAAATTAATTATTGGCGAGATTGATTCTAGATCCCTTCTGGCCCGCCTCACCTTTTCGGCCCCCGCAGGTTTACTGATTACGCTTCACAAGGTTCGTTTCGTGTTTTATGCACTAACTTTAATAGCCTCTTTCACGTTTTCTCCTCAGAACTCTCTCTGCCTCTCCCTTCCCTAAAATCCGCACTTTTCAATACCTATCGTTAAATCCCTGGCCTTACTAATACTAATAACTTGTTATGTTACTTAAAACTAGTCAAACATTCATTCTATTAATATTAACAATACTAATCTTTATTGATCTGATTAGGTTTTTCTGGGTTTTTCCCAATCGTTGCAACAAATGTTGGATCATTTATAATTTTTGCTTATCCCAGATCTAACTTTAATTTTTTTTCTTTACAGTTCATAACTTATATTTAATTTTATTTGTATTTGTAATCCTTAACTTAATTTTTATACTTGGTAATTTTTTCTTTGTCGACTGCTTTTAGTCGTGCATAAATAAATAAATAAAATAAAATGAGCAAGTTTAAATGAACAATTCCTTGAATTGGAAAATCCTTTTCACAGGTATTTATTTAAGCTAGATGTCTAAAAATATATTTATTTTTGTAATAGTAGTCCCATAAAGAATTTTGGTAGACTGATTTGTATAAATTGAGCATTCAATTTTATCAAAATACTGACTATATGCATCTTTTTCTTTTTTACCAACCAAATTGGAAAATGATTTAGTCATTTCATGCTCTTTCCTTCAAGGAAGCAAGTCCTGCTATTTTTGTAAGGAACTCAGCTTGTTTAAGCTGCTCTTCGATCGTAAAACTTGAGTAGGACCGATAGACCCGATCGGTCAAAAATAAGCACCTAAAGTTTCACCATTGACTGATTAACAACCCGAAAGAAATTCGAATGGGCTGAATCGGCAGAGCAAGCTTTTCAAGCGCTTAAAGTTAAAATATGTACAGCCCCTGTATTGTATACTTCTCATTTTGAGGCTCTTATATAGATTCTTCTATATTGCAAGCAGATCCAGTTTGTATCAGAATTTGGCCATAGAAAATTTCATATCCTAATTATAAGAATAATTTAAAAGCTAGTGACACCAAACTTGGTATGTAGATTCGTCTATATTGCAGGCAGATCAAGTTTCATTTTTGTTTTCGAACCAACTTTGGACAGGAAATATAAAACCAAGTTTAATGCTTACTCTTTTATTTTGCTTACGATATCTCATTAAACAAAAAAGTTTTTCATATTAAAACTAGTTTTTCGACCGATTGTTCCTATGGGCGCTATATAATATAGCTGTCCGATTAAAAAAAGAAACAAACTTGATCTACCTGCAATATTGAGGAATCTAAATACCAAATTTGGTGTCACTAGCTTTTAAATTGTTCTTATAATTTGGATATGAAATTTTATTTTTTCGATTTGTGTGGCCGAACAGAAAGCTGACTGATGTAGCTCGGATATATATGCGTATGTCTAACTTTTTTGAACGCGCGGCCCCAGATGCACGATATGTGGGAGTATAGGGCTTAATTTTACTAACATTTGCTGCAACTTTCATCAACTTCTATCAGACAGTTTTGAAAATTTGCATTTTAGTAAATTTGCCATTTTAGCTGAAATCAAATACATAAAACAACGTGGCAGCATTGTGTATGTACATATGTAAATAAAGGCTGCCTGATTGATGCAAATTGTCGTGGTCATTTCAATTTTTATGAATGAAAATTATGAAATGAAATATTTACAAAATTTTTACATCCATGTCAATTTTAATAGAATATGTTTATGTTAAGCAGGCATTTTCTAAGTTATTAGCATTGTCGCCATATGTTAATGTGGGCTGCCAACCTGATTCGCAAATATGCGTCGATATTAAACTAGGTGGCAGCCTTGTACATAACGGAACTTTAAAGCTGCATTCCGAGAAGTCTGTCTGATAATAGTTCGTCCAATAATATTATGGACGCAAGCTATGTTGAAGGTGCACTTAAATGCTTTAGGAAAAAATGCTACAAATCTAACGAAAGCTTAAACAGATTAGTTCATTTAATAGCTAATTTGAAAAGTCGCCAAGCAACATTTTCAGATTGCACAAATTTTGACACTGAAATGAGTATTTCTCTATTCAAAGTCGCTTTAAATGAATTATGTGGTATTTTTTCCAAAAAAGCAAGTATAGAACACATCTTCGAGAAGCTTACACTTCTTTTAATAATGCGTGTGTTTTATATTTTAAAAATGTAAGATTAAACAAAAGGTCGTTTGTTGCATATGGATACTGTAAACATCCATCATGCAACCACATTTTGTTTCGTGGGTCTTATGATGGGCTTGTTAATGTATACACAAGCAGTCCACAAATTTCCCACACAATTAGATATAAAAAATCAACGCAGTCCAGATCTATTAACAGATTTATTGAAAAGGCTGCTATTAGAAACAGAACTGCGTTTGAATATAGATCCCAAAAATTAAACAGTCTCAATATGTCTCGAGCTAGAGTTGGTAATGACCAGATTACCAATGAGAAATTACCCTTTTACAGAAATTTAATTTTGGAGGAAAATCGAAAATTTGATTTCGAGAAGGATCCGTTTAAGGATGCCTACGATATGATTTCCAATGGGTTTTCTCATTTTATTCAGTTTCTTTCCACGAAACTAGAAGTTTTTTTATGGGACAAAGAACATATAAATATGCTTTTGACCCATATAAAACCGCACACTCTACATATTGATGCTACTGGAAATATAGTGAAACCGATAAGCTTCGTTAAAAAACGTATATTTTTATATTCATTGGTTGCTCTTATTTCAGACAGTAAAATTGTTTTCCCTGTCGCACATGCAATTCTCTCTAATCATACATCATATGATATACGCAGATTTTTATATGATCTGCGGGAGTTTTGCAAAAAAAAATAAGCTGAAATGGCCTCTTTGCAGAAGAATAACCACCGATGTTAGTCTTGCAATAATTTGGGCCATTTTAAAAGAGTATAATAACATAGATCTAGCGACATTTAACGAAATTTGTTATAATTTCGTTTATAATATTAGTGGCACTATGCCCAAAGTCTGTGTTCAATTTTGTACAAGCCATTACTGCAAAATTATGTGTCGTAACATAGACGAAGTTGTTGGCTTGAACAATATTAAACTCAGAACGTTTTTAAGAAACGCTTTGGGTTGTGCTTACTCAATAAACAATGCTGGAGATTTAGAAGAATGGTTCAAATATATTGCAATCATTCTTCTTTTCCAAATATTGATAAAAATGTGGATGATGCTATTCATTATTTTCAAATTATTCTGAGCAGCCATCCACACTTAACTCAATGGATAATATAATTTTGGGAGAAACTAACAATGTTATTAAAGATCAAACATTGCAGTCTATTGCTGAAAAAAGTCCATTTAGAGTTAAATTTCAAAGAATACGTACAGAAGTACAGGAACTCGTATCACAAAATAAGAGCATCTTCTGTACATTAAATACCTATTTGTGTCCAAAAATGTTGGACTTAATTATAAATAAGTATATTGTGTATGCGCCATTTCGACCAATATTATTGGACATTTTATTGATAAATCTACTAAAAGGCCCAGTAATGCTCCAGTAGAATCGTTTTTCAGAACACTTAAACACAGTGTTATTAAAACGAATGACAAAAATGGCTTAAAGCTTTGACGATTTATTCGCCAGTTAAATGACTTATCAAATTCCATTAGCAGACAATTTGAACTTGCTAAGCCAGAGTTCTGCAACCATTTAATGAAATGGTTTGAGGCCACGGAAAAACATTTATATCAAAATCTAAAAAGGTTTTGATGAAATGTCGTGCAAGCGAAAGCTTTCAAGCATAAGGAAAGTTGGAAAAATCGCTAAATAAAAGATTAAAAGTAGGTATGCTCAAAAGTGATTTTTCTAGTTTATTAAAAATCCAAGAAAATCATGAGGCATCAATATGCCATGACCATTCCTACACTTCAATAGAGGGCAAGAATGCTTTTAAAATGGATTTCAAATGTAAGAAATATTTGTCCACTTTAAAAAGCATAGCAATTTAAGTAATATTTCAGAACTTTACATTTTAATTTGTGAAACTTTGTTTTCATGTGTACAAGCTGGCATCAATTCACCTGCCTTTATGTTTCACATAACTATAAAAGATTTATTTCGTTAAACGGCTGCCAGTGGCTAACAAATTTTATTGTCGATGTTTGCCTAACAGCCATTTTATACGAAAACTCAATAAAATTGCTTCAATAATGAGGAGGTTATTAAAAGTGGTTTAAAAATAATACCAATTTAATAATACCTCATTGTTTCGAGAATCATTTTTATATACTATTTATTAATCAAACGAAAAACGAGATAGCCTTTTTAGACCCATTTGGGAAACCACATTGGGTTATTGTGTTTGAAAATTACTATCTCAGAATGTTAATACGCTGGAAGCCAGAAGAAAATTATTCAGTGGCTTCAATACAACATGACAAGCAATTGGATGATTACAATTGCGGAATTTTAATTTTACAGTTTGCAGAATCGTATGTGTCGAACGTTTCACTTACAAATTTAAAGTCTAATGACTTATACAGAAGCGAAATGTTTGATAAAATTCTCAAATTTGGAGATTCTTTAAATGATTTATGTCTTCACTGCGCGTTTAAGACATCATTCTCAGAGTCCAGATGCTCTTATTGATCGTTTTATATGTGAGCTTTGTACCAAAAATATTATAAAACAAATTCAGAAAATATTATTTGCAAGATATGTGAGCTTAGTTCATATGTTTTCAAATAATATACATATCTATACATTTTGAACATAACATAATAATAAATGTATTTAAGTAAATACACAAAAGTTTGTGTTGTGGATTAGGCCTACTGGGGTACCACACTAAAAAAAAACGCTGTTAACTCTACCTCAATGGTGGTGCGGAAAGGAGTTAAGTTATAAAGTTTATTCCTCTTTTATACCCTGAATTGAAAATGGGCAAAAGTATAATGTGTTTAACAGAATGTATGTAACAGGCAGAAGTGGGGCAGACCCCATAAAGTATATATATTCTTGATCAGGATCAACAGCCGAGTCGATCTAGCCCTGTCCGTCTGTCTGTCCGTATGTCCGTCTGTCCGTCTGTCTGTCCGTCTGTTTGAACGCTAGAGACTTCAAATTTGGAATGCAGGTTTGTGAATACCATACGCAGGTCAAGTTTGTTTCCAATTTTTGATGCCACGCCCCCTTCGCCCAAAATTGAAAAAATAACGATTTACAGGCGCAATTTTTGACATAGCACTCCTAACTGAACAATCAGTTGAGAAGTATGCGTATTAAACGACCCTGAAAATTTCAAAGCGATTGACCCATAAATAAAGAAGTTATTTCGGATTTAGATTTAGTTGAATAATTACATTTGGATGGCAAATCAAACGTGCGAGCGAGACAGCATGTTCACGTTTGTATGCAAGGCGCACAAACAGTAAGAAATAGTACCAATTTTCTTTTGGGCTTCGATTTCAAGTACTATATGACCTAGAGACTTCAAATTTGTTATGTAGGTTCCTGGATACCATACATGAGTCAAGTTTGTTTCAATTTTAGGTGCCACGCCCCTTCGCCCAAATTGCACAAAACGATTTACAGGCGCAATTTTTGACATAGCACTCTAACTGAACAATCAGTTGAGAAGTATGCGTATTAAACGACCCTGAAAATTTCAAAGCGATTGACCCATAAATAAAGAAGTTATTTCGGAATTTAGATTTAGTTGAATAATTACATTTGCATGGCAAATCAAACGTGCGAGCGAGACAGCATGTTCACGTTTGTATGCAAGGCGCGCACAAAGACAGAACGAATAAGTACCCATTTTTTTTTTTTACCAAATAAGAATTAAGCGATAAGCAAAAATATTATCGATATCATGTAATGAAAATGTTAATGTATAATTTATGTATATACAAATATACAATTTGATTAAAATATAATTGTGTTAATATATAAATATGTATTTTTGCATGGCAAAATCAGCAGAAACTGATAGCTATGTATGTATGAAATTGCATGAGAGAAATAGCGATCATTTTGCAGCACTACTCTTGCATCTTTGCCGAGCACTGAAAGCTGCAAAATAATAATTTAATTATTAATATTTTCGATTCCTTACACATATATATAATAAGTATCTGCTTATTATCGTTGTAAAAAAAAACTTAGCATTTTCCGCTATAAGAATCTCATAAAATTAGACATTGCCTTTTATTTCAAATTTCGCGCGCACTGCAGCAGCCTTTGGCAGGCTTAATTTGTTGCGTAAGTGGGAGAGTGAGAGAAAATGGGTGCTGCCAGATTGCAGGCTGAGCAAAGTTGTAGTTTGTGGCTACTCTTGACACACGCTACATCGATGCAAGCGATTACGATTACGACTTGCGATTTACCAATTTATCAATTTCTAATTAATTTTAAACAAGTTTATTATATTAAAGTTTATTATATTAAACTTATTTAAAATTAATTAGAAATTGAATAAATGGCTGAATCATAATCGAGTATATAGTTCAGTGAGGCATTAATAACGTAGTCTGCAGTGATAAGCACAGTGACTTCGAAAACCGAAAGTTGTTCATAGTTTCGCGTGTGTAATTTTTGATACCCTGAGCCCATTGAAAATGGGCAACAATCAACTTTATAAAAGAGGACATGGGCTCAGGGTATCCTACTGTCGAGGCGATGCTCGACTGTACACCTCACTGCAGAGCGAAGAGGCAGGCCGAAATGTTGAGCGAAGCGAGCAGAGCAGGACCTTGTTATCTTCAAAATTTACATATATATTATACTTGTTAGCATATAAAGCCGGCAGAAAACAGAAGGAAGCGGAAAGGAAGCAGACGTGCCGCCCAAGATTAAGTCAAGTTGAGAATGGAGGTTGCGCGGCAGCAATGTTGTCATCTGGAAGCAGTAAAAGTAATTAGTATTTTAATTTCTTTGTGGATTGCTTAACTTACCTTGTTTATTGGTTGTACTGGGTACGTCATGCCGGGTCTAACACCACCAGGCTGCTGCAGGCCTTGCTGCCGTAGCGCCTGCTGCAGCAGACCTTGCTGCGTAGCACCGGCTGCTCTGTTGAGCCTGCAGCTCCTCAATCAGGCGAAAGGCGTTGTCAAGTTGTTGTTGCTGCTGCTGCACCAATCTCAACAATTTGTTGTTTTGATTTGATTTTTTGCTCCACTTTGTCACTGCGATATTGAGTTCTTAAATACTATGGAAAGCCTGTGGCATATTGGATTCAGAGTGTTTATTTTGCGTTTGATATTATCTGCATTGCCTAAAAGCAGGCCATCCACAGTCGTTGTTTGACGAACTGTTCGTCGAACAAAATTACATTTCACTAACTAATATATTAAACATTGCTTGCAAACATCATCATTTGTAGAAAGTTTTCACATGTCATCTGATAACGATACAATAATTCCTTGATGGCGATACATATTTATTCAATGAAAAAAAAAAGAAAGAGGGCAGAAAATGTAGCTCATGGAAGTACCAGATGTTTGGCTTATAAATATCGTCCCTCCAGCGCCAGATCTTTCGCTCCTCTTTATTTTTTTGAGCTCGCGTCTGTATGATGCTCAGGGAATTAACCTTTTTTTTAACAGCCTCAACGGTTATCTTCATCGACTTCTTTGTATTTATTATCATAAGTCCACGATTTGTTTCATATTCTTGTTTTTTGTATGCTTCGCTTTTTTTGCCTTACAGTGCTGGCTCATTTGCAGACAATGAATAAATTCTGCAAAAATTGGCCTGGGCATTTTGACAAATGATGTTTGTTATAACATTGCCATCCATTATCAATTTTTGAATCGACACACAATACAAAACAAACAACTTACAAAATTTGGACACGAACACTACCACCAACGACATTATTTCGTCAGATCGAACACGTTCGTCTGCTTTAGAGCAGCAATGCGATTATTGTTCGCTGCATCTTTATGTTACACTTAAACCAGACTTCTCGATGCAGCTTTAAAGTTCCGTTATGTACAAGGCTGCCACCTAGTTTAATATCGACGCATATTTGCAGATCAGGTTGGCAGCCACATTAACTTATATGGCGGCAATGCGCCAAAATACATTATCACTAATAACTTAGAAAAAAATGGCTGCTTAACATAAACATATTCTATTAAAATTGACATGGATGTAAACATTTTGTAAATATTTCATTTCATAATTTCATTCATAAAATTGAAATGACCACGACAATTTATCAATCAGAGCAACTTTATTTACATATGTACATACACAATGCTGCCATTGTTTTATGTTTTTGATTTCAGCTAAAATGGAAAATTTACTAAAAAATGCAAATAGTAATGTGCGTTCGTATCTAGAAAAAAACTTAAAATGTTTCGAATTGGAAAAAGGTATGGCTTGCAATTATATGTTACAGGCTGTGCTTGTATGATTGTGTATTTATGTGTGGTTATACATCCTGAAAATGGGATATTGGTTTTTGCAAATGTTCGTCTGTCCGTCTGTATGGTCTAAAGATGTTGAGATTTTGCATTCAAGTTCTTTATACCCAGCTCAGTACAAGTAAGTTTAAAATAATATCTACATTAATCCGAAATACATGTAAAGATTTTTTTTTTTCGTTTTGCGCATTCTTTTCAATTAAAACCAGAATCGAATTGAATCAGTTCAAAAGCAATTTTTTTGCTTTTTTCTTATACGTTTTTTTAGCTGGGATCCCAACCTTCGTTTACCACCACGTACTCCCATAGGCTTCGTCTTCTCAATCTTCGTCTTTATTAATCAGAAGAAAACTCTTGGTGTTGTTTTTTCTTCACAAATTAATTATTAGCGATTGATTCTAGATCCCTTCTGGCCGCCTCACCTTTTCATTGCAGGTTTACTGATTACGCTTCACAAGGTTCGTTTCGTGTTTTATGCACTAACTTTAATAGCCTCTTTCACGTTTTCTCCTCAGAGACTCTCTCTGCCTCTCCTTCCCTAAAATCCACTTTTCAATACCTATCGTTAAATCCTGGCCTTACTAATACTAATAACTTGTTATGTTACTTAAAACTAGTCAAACATTCATTCTATTATATTAATACTAATCTTTATTGATCTGATTAGGTTTTTCTGGGTTTTTCCCAATCGTTGCAACAAATGTTGGATCATTTATAATTTTGCTTATCCCAGATCTAACTTTAATTTTTTTCTTTACAGTTCATAACTTATATTTAATTTTATTTGTATTTGTAATCATAACTTAATTTTTATACTTGAAATTTTTTCTTTTGTCGACTGCTTTTAGTCGTGCATAAATAAATAAATAAAATAAAATGAGCAAGTTTAAATGAACAATTCCTTGAATTGGAAAATCCTTTTCACAGGTATTTATTTAAGCTAGATGTCTAAAATATATTTATTTTTTTGTAATAGTAGTCCCATAAAGATTTTGGTAGACTGTTTGTATAAATTGAGGCATTCATTTTTTTTACAGAATATTGACTATATGCATCTTTTTCTTTTTTTACCAACAAATTGAAAATGTTAAGTCATTTCATGCTCTTTCTTCAAGGAAGCAAGTCCTGCTATTTTTTGTAAGGAACTCAGCTTGTTTTAAGCTGCTCTTCGATCGTAAAACTGAGTAGGACCGATAGACCCGATCGGTCAAAAATAAGCACCTAAAGTTTCACCATTGACTGATTAACAACGAAAGAAATTCGAATGGGCTGAATCGGCAGAGCAAGCACTTCAAGCGCTTAAAGTTAAAATATGTACAGCCCTGTATTGTATACTTCTACTCATTTTGAGGCTCTTATAGATTCTTCTATATTGCAAGCAGATCAGTTTGTATCAGAATTTGGCCATAGAAAATTCATATCTAATTATAAGAATAATTTAAAAAGCTAGTGACACCAAACTTGGTATGTAGATTCGTCTATATTGCAGGCAGATCAAGTTTCATTTTGTTTTCGAATAACTTTGGACAGAATATAAAACCAAGTTTAATGCTTACTCTTTTATTTTGCTTACGATATCTCATTAAACAAGTTTTTTCATATTAAAACTAGTTTTTCGACCGATTGTTCTATGGGCATATATAATATAGCTGTCCGATTAAAAAAGAAACAAACTTGATCTACCTGCAATATTGAGGATAAATACCAAATTTGGTGTCTAGCTTTTAAATTGTTCTTATAATTTGATATGAAATTTTATTTTTTCGATTGTGTGGCCGAACAGAAAGCTGACTGATGTAGCTCGGATATATATGCGTATGTCTAACTTTTTTTGAACGCGCTGAATGCACGATATGTGGGAATATAGAGCTTAATTTACTAACATTTGCTGCAACTTTCATCAACTATCAGACAGTTTTTTGAGAAATTTGCATTTTAGTAAATTGCCATTTTAGCTGAAATCAAATACATAAAACAACGTGGCAGCATTGTGTATGTACATATGTAAAATAAGGCTGCCTGATTGATGCAAATTGTCGTGGTCATTTCAATTTTTATGAATGAAATTATGAAATGAAATATTTACAAAATTTTACATCATGTCAATTTTAATAGAATATGTTTATGTTAAGCAGGCATTTTTCTAAGTTATTAGCATTGTCGCCATATGTTAATGTGGGCTGTAACCTGATTCATAAATATGCGTCGATATTAAACTAGGTGGCAGCCTTGTACATAACGGAACTTAAAGCTGCATTCCGAAGTCTGTCTGATAATAGTTCGTCCATAATATTATGGACGCAAGCTATGTTGAAGGTGCATTAAATGCTTTTAGGAAAAATGCTACAAATCTAACAGCTTAAACAGATCAGTTCATTTAATAGCTAATTTGAAAAGTCGCCAAGCAACATTTTCAGATTGCATAAATTTTGACACTGAAATGAGTATTTCTCTATTTAAAGTCGCTTTAAAAAAATTTGTGGTATTTTTCCAAAAAAAAAAGTATAGAACACATTCTTCGAAGCTTACACTTTTTTAATAATGCGTGTGTTTATATTTTAAAATGTAAGATTAAACAAAAGGTCGTTTGTTGCATATGGATACTGTAAACATCCATCATGCAACCACATTTGGTTTCGTGGGTCTTATGATGGGCTTGTTAATGTATACACAAGCAGTCCACAAATTTCCACACAATTAGATATAAAAAATCAACGCAGTCCAGATCTATTAACAGATTTATTGAAAAGGCTGCTATTAGAAACAGAACTACGTTTGAATATAGATCCCAAAAATTAAACAATCTCAATATGTCTCGAGCTAGAGTTGGTAATGACCAGATTACCAATAAGAAATTACCCATTTACAGAAATTTAATATTGAAGGAAAATCAAAAATTTGATTTCGACACGGATCCGTTTAAGGATGCCTACGATATGATTTCCAATGGGTTTTCTCATTTTATTCAGTTTCTTTCCACGAAACTAGAAGTTTTCTTATGGGACAAAAGAACATATAAATATGCACTGACCCATATAAAACCGCACTCACATATTGATGCTACTGGAAATATAGTGAAACCGATAAGCTAATTAAAAACGTATATTTTATATTCATTGGTTGCTCATATTTCAGACAGTAAAAATTGTTTTCCTGTCGCACATGCAATTCTCTAATCATACATCATATATGACGCAGATTTTTATATGATCTGCAGGAGTTTTAAAAAAATAAAGCTGAAATGGCCTCTTGCAGAAGAATACAAACCGATGTTAGTCTTGCTTCCCAAAATTTAAAAATATAATAACATAGAATCTAGTGACATTTAACGAAATTTATTATAATTTCGTTTATAATATTAGTGGCACTATGCCCAAAGTCTGTTTCAATTTTAACGCAAGCCATTACTGCAAAAATTATGTCAATAACATAGACGAAGTTGTTGGCTTGAACAATATTAAACTCAGAACGTTTTAAGAAAAGCTTTGGGTTGTGCTTACTCATAAACAATGTTGGAGATTTAGAAGAATGGTTCAAATATATTGCAATCATTCTTCTTTTCAAATATTGATAAAAAATGATGATGCTATTCATTATTTTTCAAATTATTCTGAGCAGCCATCAACACTTAACTCAATGGATAATATAATTTTGGAGAAACTAACAATGTTATTAAAGATCAAACATTGCAGTCTATTGCTGAAAAAGTCCATTTAGAGTTAAATTTCAAAGAATACGTACAGTAGTACAGAACTCGTATCACAAAATAAGAGCATCTTCTGTACATTAAATACCTATTTGTGTCCAAAATGTTGGACTTAATTATAAATAAGTATATTGTGTATGCGCCA
>NW_022995373.1:7955540-7997461 GCF_004354385.1 Drosophila innubila
TATAGAGGTTAAAAAAATTTTTTTTTTGTTGTTAACTATTTTGTATACCAATTAATTTAGAACCAAATAATGATCAAGACGATTTCCGCATGAAAATCGGTCAAGTTTTGGCAAAGTTATACATGTTTATGTGTTTGGGCATGTCTAAGCCTATACTGACGTATAGCTATACGTTGCTTATGAGGTTAACAAACATTTTTTGTTGTTAACTATTTTGTATACCGAATTAATTAGAGACCAAATAATGATCAAGTTTGGCAAGTTATACATGTTTATGTGTATGGGCATGCTAAGCCTATACTGTGACGTATACGTTGCTTATAGGGGTTAACAAACATTTTTTTTGTTGTTAACTATTTTGTATACCGAATTAATTTAGACCAAATAATGATCAAGACGATATTCCGCATGAAAATCGGTCAAGTTTTGGCAAAGTTATACATGTTTATGTGTATGGGCATGTCTAAGCCTATACTGAACGAGCTATACGTTGCTTATGAGGTTAACAAACATTTTTTTTGTTGTTAACTATTTTGTATACCGAATTAATTTAGAGACCAAATAATGATCAAGACGATATTCCGCATGAAAATCGGTCAAGTTTTAGCAAAGTTATACATGTTTATGTGTATGGGCATGTCTAAGCCTATACCTGACGTATAGCTATACGTTGCTTATAGGGTTAACAAAATTTTTTTGTTGTTTTTATTTTGTATACCAGAATTAATTTAGAGACCAAATAATGATCAAGACGATATTCCGCATGAAAATCAGTCAAGTTTTGGCAAAGTTATACATGTTTATGTGTTTGGGCATGTCTAAGCCTATACCTGACGTATAGCTATACGTTATGAGGTTAACAAACATTTTTTTTTGTTGTTAACTATTTTGTATACCAGATTAATTTAGAGACCAAATAATGATCAAGACGATATTCCGCATGAAAATCGGTCAAGTTTTAGCAAAGTTATACATGTTTATGTGTATGGGCATGTCTAAGCCTATACTGGACGTATAGCTATACGTTGCTTATGAGGTTAACAAACATTTTTTTTTTTTGTTAACTATTTTTATACCGAATTAATTTAGAGACCAAATAATGATCAAGACGATATTCCGCATGAAAATCGGTCAAGTTTTGGCAAAGTTATACATGTTTATGTGTTTGGATGTCATCTACTTATACTGACGTATAGCTATACGTTGCTTATGAGGTGAACAAACATTTTTTTTGTTGTTAACTATTTTGTATGCCGAATTAATTAAGAGACCAAATAATGATCAAGTTTTGGCAAAGTTATACATGTTTATGTGTATGGGCATGGCTAAGCCTATACTGGACGTATACGTTGCTTATGAGGTTAACAAAAATTTTTTTTGTTGTTAACTATTTTGTATACCGAATTAATTTAGAGACCAAATAATGATCAAGACGATATTCCGCATGAAAATCGGTCAAGTTTTAGCAAAGTTATACATGTTTATGTGTTTGGATATGTCTAAGCCTATACTGGACGTATAGCTATACGTTGCTTATAGGTTAACAAACATTTTTTTTTTGTTGTTATCTATTTTGTATACCGAATTAATTTAGAGACCAAATAATGATCAAGACGATATTCCGCATGAAAATCGGTCAAGTTTTGCAAAGTTATACATGTTTATGTGTATGGGCATGTCTAAGCCTATACCTGACGTATAGCTATACGTTGCTTATGAGGTTAACAAAAATTTTTTTTGTTGTTAACTATTTTGTATACCGAATTAATTTAGAGACCAAATAATGATCAAGACGATATTCCGCATGAAAATCGGTCAAGTTTTGCAAAAGTTATACATGTTTATGTGTTTGGGCATGTCTAAGCCTATACCTGACGTATAGCTATACGTTGCTTATGAGGTTAACAAAAATTTTTTTTGTTGTTAACTATTTTGTATACCAAATTAATTTAGAGACCAAATAATGATCAAGACGATATTCCGCATGAAAATCGGTCAAGTTTTGCAAAGTTATACATGTTTATATGTGTTTGGGCATGTCTAAGCCTATACCTGACGTATAGCTATACGTTGCTTATAAGGTTAACAAAAATTTTTTTGTTTGTTAACTATTTTATACCAGATTAATTTAGAGACCAAATAATGATCAAGACGATATTCCGCATGAAAATCGGTCAAGTTTTGCAAAGTTATACATGTTTATGTGTGTATGGGCATGCTAAGCCTATACCTGACGTATAGCTATACGTTTTATAGGGTTAACAAAATTTTTTTTGTTGTTAACTATTTTGTATACCAAATTAATTTAGAGACCAAATAATGTTCAAGACGATATTCCGCATGAAAATCGGTCAAGTTTTGGCAAAGTTATACATGTTTATGTGTTTGGATATGTCTAAATCTAAGGTTAACAAACATTTTTTTTGTTGTTAACTATTTTGTATACCGAATTAATTTAGAGACCAAATAATGATCAAGACGATATTCCGCATGAAAATCGGTCAAGTTTTGGCAAAGTTATACATGTTTATGTGTTTGGGCATGTCTAATACTGACGTATAGCTATACGTTGCTTATAAGGTTAACAAACATTTTTTTTGTTGTTAACTATTTTGTATACCGAATTTTAGAGACCAAATAATGATCAAGACGATATTCCGCATGAAAATCGGTCAAGTTTTGCAAAGTTATACATGTTTATGTGTATGGGCATGTCTAAGCCTATACTGACGTATAGCTATACGTTGCTTATGAGGTTAACAAACATTTTTTTTTGTTGTTAACTATTTTGTATACCAATTAATTTAGAGACCAAATAATGATCAAGACGATATTCCGCATGAAAATCGGTCAAGTTTTGTAAAGTTATACATGTTTATGTGTATGGGCATGTCTAAGCCTATACTGACGTATATACGTTGCTTATGGGTTAACAAAATTTTTTTTTGTTGTTAACAGTTTAAACGTATGCCATTCGGCTTGACTAACGCACCTCAGACCTATGTGTAGGTTGATGGATCAGGTTATTCCGTATCAGCTAAATCTCATGTATTCGTATATCTTGATGATTTATTGGTTATGTCTTCTAGCATGGAGGAGCATCTAGAGCATCTTGGCACTGTTGCTACCAATTGCGCAAAAGCTGGACTTACAATAAACGTCAAAGGAGTCAGTTTGGATTAAGCAAAGTCGATTATCTCGGTTACGTTGTAGGAGAAGGTACTGCAAATCAACCCTCAGCAAGATTCAAGCTGTGGATGAGTTTCCTGTGCCAAAGTCGCGCAAGCAACTAAGAAGATTTTAGGCATGACTGGATGGTACCAGAGGTTCCTTTCTCAGTACTCCACAGTCATTTTCCGCTCACAGAACTATTGAGGCAAGTCGTTCGAGTGGAACGATTCGGTGCAAGTTGCTTTTGAAGAAATTAAACGTAGGGTTGTGCAGCTCCATTTCTTGTCCATCCGAACTATGAAAAGCCTTTCGTGGTGCAATGCGATGCTTCTTCATATGGTGTTGGTCGCTAGCTCAAGCTGATGATTCTGGATGAGACCTATTGCATACATGTCTAAAAAGCTAAATAAAGCGCAAAGGAATTACACCGTAACAGAGCTTGAATGCAGCAGTGTTCTAGCGATAAAAAAGTTCAGGAGTATATCGAAGGACATTCTTTAAAGTCGCTGATCACGCAAGTCTTCGCTGGTTAATGAATCAGGCAGATTTAAGTGGCAGGTTAGCTCGATGGGCAATTAAGCTACAGGGCTTTTCTTTTCACATAGAACATAGAAAAGGAAGCGAAAATGTGGTAGCTGATACTCTTTCGAGGTCATTTGAAGAAGTTGATGAAGTTGCTGCAATAGAAGTAGAATTGTTCCCAGAAGTTGATCTAGATTCAGAAGCATTTCAATCAGAAGAATATTGTAAGCTAAGACATAACTATCAAGCCGCAGACTTACCAGATTTTAAAGTTCTGGACAAATATATTTATCGTCGTTGTAATTTTAATGAGGACTCTGATGACTGTTGGAGGTTGTTTATTCCAGAGGCGTTACGCATACCAGTCATTAAAGCCGCTCATGATCAGCCGATTTCCAGCCATTGCGGCGTCGCTAAATGCTTAGAAAGATTAAGACGACGATTCTTCTGGCCTAAAATGGTTATCGACGTGCGTAACTATATAAGAAATTGTGATACATGTAAGACAACGAAATATCCTACATGCGCATTAAAACCACCCATGGGTAGCAAGGTGTCGAGTGACAGAACCTTCCAAAGGTTGTATATAGATTTTATTGGTCCCTTTCCTCGCACGAAGCAAGGCAACGTTGGAATTTTTATTGTATTGGATCATTTTTCAATGTTTACATTTCTCAAAGCTGTGAAGAAATTCACGTCACAGATTGTCATTAAGTACTTGAGGGATGAGGTCTTTGCATGCTTTGGAGTACCCGAAATTGTTGTTAGTGACAATGGCACTCAGTTTAAAAGCCATGAGTTCGCTAATTTCATTTCCAAGCTCCTCAGTCCAACGCAGCCGAAAGAGTTAATCGATCTATTAACGCAGCCTTAAGAGCATACGTTCGTAGCGATCAGCGTCTATGGGACATCTATTTGCCAAGTATAAATTCTGCAATACGAAATTGTATTCATCAATCCGTAGGAATGTCAACATACTTTATTGTATTTGGTCAACACATGATTACGCACGCTCATGATTACAAACTGTTGCGAAATCTTAACATGCTCAGCGATGGTACTGAAGGGTTATCCAGGATCGATGAATTTCATAAGCTTCGCTCAAATATTGAAAAACACCTCACGAAAGCATATGAGAAAAATCAGCAGACGTACAATTTGCGTACTAGGCATCGTTCATTTGAGGTTGGCCAAGAAGTTGTTAAGCGAAACTTTGTATTAAGCAATGCAGCTGCAAATTTTAATTCAAAGCTTGCGCCAGTTGGAATAAAAGCCCGAATTAAGAAAAGGTGTGGTAATACGTTGTATCTTTTAGAAGATCTCAATGGCAAAGAATTGGGAACCTTTCATGTGAAGGATATATGGTAAATCCATGCTCACCGTCTGTTTTCAGCTCTAAACTTCGCCGTAGAGGCTTAGTTTAAATCTGACGGGTGTAGGGATGAGCATGTCGCGCAACTCAATTTTTGCTATTTGCACATTTGTTTGTTGTTATTGCATTATTTTGGACGCTACTGTTTAGATCATTAACAGCTGCAAGAAACAAAAATGTTAATATCCAGTATGTTAACATAACATTTGCAATGCGTTGGCAGGACTTGCAATTGCATTCACCGTATGCGATATATCGATAAATTCGACAAATCGTTCAAGTGCAGGCATCTTTTATCGGTAAGGACGCCAAGCATTTCCGTCGATCTGTCTCTTTTTTGATGAACAAGTGGACAAGTGCAGTTGGCATCGAGTTAAATTATAAATCTTGAAACATCCACCTGAGTGAACATTTTTTTTGTTCTTTTTGCGGCACTAAAAGTGCATTCAATTTGTGTATCGTGCAAACGTGCACATAGTGTGTGATTATTGTTTAATAAAGGTACGTTGTACATAAAGTGGTTGATTTGTGTCTAATTAGTAGGCCTTTCGAAAAATATTGAACATCGTTCTGAGCGTTGCAACGACGCTACTGAGACGCCAGCGCAGAGACGCTGCGATCAGTTACTCGTAGCCAATACGCCACCAATTGTACAGACACACACACACACACATCCCTTTTGTGGTATTGCGCGCAGACGCGCTTTCATTTGGATAAGTTGGCGAGAACTCACTGCTGTTGAGACGTCACGCTGTTCCTGTTGTCGACACGGTGTGCACACTCTCGTGGCAGAGACACTGTGCACCCACCCCTATTTGAGTCGCTGCCGCTGTTGCGTGCTCAAACGCTGCAGCCGACACACAGTCAACAACGACGTGGCATACAACCTGCTATACCCGCCGTTGCTATACCTGTGGTTCATGGCTCTTGTTGTTTGACAACAAGGATGTGGAACTAACCTCTTCGAAGACCTAACCTGAAAAGATGACCCTGATGATATAATATCGCGTTGGAAGCGAGTATGCTGATTTTGATTTTGCTTTTGATTTTGCGTGTCTATTGAATTTCACCCAATGGCACTTAACGTAACGTAAATGATATATATTATTCAATTTAAATTACTTTAAACCTTTTTATTTGAAATATTTAAATACTGATGACATAAATTGTCACAAGAAAAACGAACGTATTGAAACAATTTGTAGCCAAGTAAGATAAATATATTCTGGTATGGTATGTATATAGTGCAGAAACCTTAGCTGTTATATATTCTAATCCGTTTTGAAGTTCACACAGCAAACCCTTCGTCTTCAGGCCTGTCGACATCGTGGGAATATTGAAATGCTGAATTAAAGTATGTGAGTACGGCATGGCCGAATAATAACAATATGTAAGTCTATATAACAGCGAATTTTGAAGTATTATCGTAACATATACCTACCACTCAGAATTAAATTTATGAGCATTCACGTATCTCAGTATTGTTTGTGAAGATACTTATATAATTCTTGAATTGTAATAAAATCCTCAAATGGGGTAAAATATGAAATGTATTAATATCGAAACGACAAAATATGAATTAAACTAAATTGTTAAATGGGCACCTGAAATAAGTTTTGTTGCATTGATTTAGGGTAAAGGCATAGAATTAAGAGTCTTTACATGGTTGGGTGGGTAAGAAGAAGAGCTGTAACATCTGAGTTCTTCACATGTAGATATATCATTTTTGCTTTCTCTTTTCTTGCTTATTCGGTTGTTATCCATTCCTAGTATAACTCTGTCCTACAAGTTTTAGTTATGTGACACGGTGGCTTTCTAGGTGGCAAAAGAACCCCCCCATTTTCCCTGAGCTCAAGTCGGCACCCGTAGGCAGAGTACGCCTCCAGATTGCTGCACACATCACGTGTTCGTTACATAATTAAATGGCGCCCAAACGTGTGGGGCCGAGATCGTAGAAATTAACACTTTCGTTGAGTTACCCGCGCTTCCGTTACCTTCCTCTAATTCCACTTCCTTCCACAACCACCATCCAAATTTTGTATTAGATCAGAGCGTATGTTTGATTATATGGAACTGCAGGTTTTCTGTTAGATTTACGGAGCCAATAAACAAACATTTCGCAAGAATTTTAGCTAACAACCGTTAGTTAAACATTAATTTGATTTCACTTCATTTTGGAATTTAGTATTGACTTTACGTTGATCTAAACTTCTAATATCCCTATTTTGTTTTTATGAAAATGAGATTGCTCTTGGTGGACGTCTTCGTCAAGTTCCTCTTTTCCGAAAACAATTCTTCACCTTATTTTTATTAGATTCATTTTAGTCACCGAGAGAAGCTCGAATGATATATCTTTATACAATGCAACAATCTTATGAATGGATAAGTCCCAAATTTACTTATGAAAATTTATTGTTTATCGCAAATATATATCGTTTAACTTTTGGAATAAATAATCTGTTCGGATTTCAAATCCTTAAAGACATTTTCGTTAAGTATACTCAAAACCATTAGCGATGGCAGTAGTGCGCAGTACAGAAGATCTATCTGCGTTAGCAAATGTCGCAGATAACTCAGTGTCCTGTACAATTTGCAATGATTCCAGTTCAGAAACCGTCTTCACTGAAACAGTGTGTAGGCATAAGTTCCACAGGGCCTGTTTATCTGAGTGGTTAAACAATAATACCACATGTCCAAATTGTAGACAACCGTGCAGTCTTGCACAGAGTTCTGAGAACTTGGCAAGTGCAGCCACGACCAATACTAGAAATACAATAGGTAGACCTCGGGGTGCCACGGGAAATAATCCCACAGGAACTATCCCAAGAAGCTCGACCAGCAACTAGATCTAATAATAGAAATAGTTCCCAAAACATGCGTCCGCCAGCCAGTGTCGCCACCAGACGTGACTCAGGAAGAAGTGCTTCCGACAATTATATCGTCAATTCTGATGATCGCATTCAGCAAATAATAGCAAGTTCTTTGGAAAGCTATAGAGCAAGTATCGCCGCGACAGTATCTGATCAGATCAGTACTTAAGTTTGTCCGCTTTGCGACGAGAGTCCCGAGACGAGTCACAACTCGAATGGGATAATGAAATTCATTTGAATGTGCCGCGAGCGAACGTTGAGCATGACTCCAATCAGAGACGTAGACCCTCTGGTGCTCGGCTAACACTATCGATTATTCCACTGATCGTGAATAATCTCTAACGTTATTTCCAACTGGAAGGTAAAATTCTCAGGTTCAGCTAGTGACCTTCCAATAGAAGACTTTATATATCGTGTTAATTGTCTTACTTCTCAATATTTTAACAACAATTTCGACTTATTGTATCAGTTATGCAAATTTACTCTTCTCTGGATCCGTCTTACATTTTATTGGCGAGTTCATAGAACCACCGGTCATATGAATTGGTTTGAATTGTGCTGCGTGAGCGATATCAAGATCAACGAACTGATCGAGATATCAAACAGGTCATGAGACATCGTAAGCAAGGAAGCAATGAATCTTTCGATGAATTCTTAGACGCAATGGTTGCGATCGCCGATTCTCTCAGAGATCCCATGTCAGAAGCTGACATTATCACAGAAGTTAGACATAACCTGAAACCCGAATTAAGACATGAACTACTTCACGTAGATATCCCAAGTCTGGCAATATTGCGTAAAGAGTGTCATAGACACGAAGAATTCTTTCGTAATTCGCGAACGAAACTTCGTGAAAATGTTTCTAAACGAATAGTTAATGCAATCCGTCACGAAGAGGAATCTGAGGAAGATTCTGAATCAGAGTCCGAAGTAATTGACGAAGTTTGTGCAGTGCGCCTAAATAATAAATTAAAGTGCTGGAACTGCGACGAACAAGGTCATAGGTACCATGATTGCTTGAAAACCTCGCCGAATTTTCTGCTAATGGCTGCGGTTTACGGATATATATAAACCAAATTGTGTTAAATGCAAACCAACTGCGGAAAACTCAGCGCAGGATGTCCTCAGAGTTGAGAGAGGGGATGTCCGACGATAGCCTTGGACTTAATTCAGCTACTTCTCCATTACCAGACTTACCATATCATTTACCTGACATCACTTCACTCCTCAGATTTGACAAACCCGATCTTTCAAAACCCTATCATGAACGCTTGCGGGAGTATAGGATTGCAGAGCAAAAATTTTCAATGCCGACGCTTTGACAATTCAAAAGAAGTCGTTCATCTGCGTGTATGCAAATTTTGGAAGACAAACGTCGCTTAAATTGCTTTACTATATCCTCTATAGTGCACAAAGGCAATGATATTCGTCCATTTACACAAATTGAGATCCTCAGTGAGTCCTATTTGGCACTTTTAGATAGTGGAGCCAATAAAAGTGTAATTGGATCAACACTTGCTAAACGTATATGATATCAGAAAAGATAAATCTAAACAAAGTAAATGGCGTTGTTCATAATGACGTTTCAAACAATCTGTGGTTCTGTGGTGCTTACCAATAAAGCACAATTCTCAATGTATAGACTTTGAATTTCTTTTTAGTACCATCAATTAAACAAAATGTGATTTGTGGAATGGATTTTGGAAAGCTTTGGTATTTCTATTTTATCACCCTCTTTCTCAATTAATGAAGTAAAGCTGACATCGTTAGTGACTCTTCTGAGCTAAAGCTAATGGAGCTCAGAAAGCGAAATTGAATTCTGTAATAGACTATTTCCATCCTCAGAACGTAACGGTCTAGGAGAACATCTCTCAAGAGCATAATATCGATACGGCCGATTCCAAGCCAATAAAGTAGCAGAGCCTATCCTTTGTCCCCAGCCAGAGAAAGCTGCTATGCGAAGAGGTGGATCGGATGATTAAACTAGGCGTGATTGAAGAAGTCCAACATCGCCATGGTCGTCACCAGTGACGTTAGTGGTCAAGCCAAGGAAAGGTCAGGTTCTGTCTTGATGCACGCAAACTCAATGCTGTCACAGTCAAGGATGCATATCTATGCCGATCTTAGATGGGCTATTAGTCGTCTTCCTACAGTGCACTGCATTTCAAAATCGATTTAAAGATGCCTTCTGGCAAATTCGATTAGATCCCGATTCTCGTCCTAAAACCGCTTTTACAATTTAATCGACCATTATACCAGTTTAAACGAATGCCATTCGGCTTGACTACGCACCTCAGACCATGTGATCAGGTTGATGGATCAGGTTATTCCATCAGCTAAAATCTCATGTATTCGTATATCTTGATGATTTGTTAGTTATGTCTTCTAGCTTTGAGGAGCATCTAGAGCATCTTGGCACTGTTGCTACCCAATTGCGCAAAGCTGGACTTACAATAAACGTCAGCAAGAGTCAGTTTGGCTTAAGCAAAGTCGATTATCTCGGTTATGTTGTAGGAGAAGGTACTCTGCAAATCAACCAGCAAGATCAAGCTGTGGATGAGTTTCCTGTGCCAAAGTCGCGCAAACTAAGAAGATTTTTAGGCATGACTGGATGGTACCAGAGGTTCTTTCTCAGTACTCCACAGTCATTTTTCCGCTCACAGAACTATTGCGAGGCAAGTCGTTGAGTGGAACGATTCAAGTTGCTTTTGAAGAAATTAAACGTAGGTTGTGTACAGCTCATTTCTTGTCCATCCGAACTATGAAAAGCCTTCGTGGTGCAATGCGATGCTTCTTCATATGGTGTTGGTGTGCTAGCTCAAGCTGATGATTCTGGATGCGAGAGACCCATTGCATACATGTCTAAAAAGCTAAATAAAGCGCAAAGGAATTACACCGTAACAGAGCTTGAATGCTTAGCAGTCGTCTTTAGCTGATAAAAAAAGTTCAGGATGTATATCGAAGGACATTCTTTTAAAGTCGTGACTGATCACGCAAGTCTCGCTGGTTAATGAATCAGGCAGATTTGGCGGCAGGTTAGCTGATGGGCAATTAAGCTGCAGGCTTTTCTTTCATAGAACATAAAAGGAAGAAAATGTGGTAGCTGATGCTCTTTCGAGGTCATTTGAAGAAGTTGATGAAGTTGCTGCAATAGAAGTAGAATTGTTCCCAGAAGTTGATCTAGATTCAGAAGCATTTCAATCAGAAGAATATTGTAAGCTAACATAACTATCAAGCCGCAGACTTACCAGATTTTAAAGTTCTGGACAAATATATCTATCGTCGTTGTAATTTTAATGAGGACTCTGATGACTGTTGAGGTTGTTTATTCCAGAGGCGTTACGCATACCAGTCATCAAAGCCGCTCATGATCAGCCGATTTCCAGCCATTGCGGCGTCGCTAAATGCTTAGAAAGATTAAGACGACGATTCTTCTGGCCTAAAATGGTTATCGACGTGCGTAACTATATAAGAAATTGTGATATGTAAGACAACGAAATATCCTACATGCGCATTAAAACCACCCATGGGAAGCAAGGTGTCGAGTGACAGAACCTTCCAGAGGTTGTATATAGATTTTATTGGTCCCTTCCTCGCACGAAGCAAGGCAACGTTGGAATTTTTATTGTATTGGATCATTTTTTCAAAGTTTACATTTCTCAAAGCTGTGAAGAAATTCACGTCACAGATTGTCATTAAGTACTTGAGGGATGAGGTCTTTGCATGCTTTGAGTACCTGAAATTGTTGTTAGTGACAATGGCACTCAGTTTAAAGCCATGAGTTCGCTAATTTCATTTCCAAACATGGTATCAATCATATGTGCACAGGTGCATATGCCTCAGTCCAACGCAGCCGAAAGAGTTAATCGATCTATTAACGCAGCTTTAAGAGCATACGTTCGTAGCGATCAGCGTCTATGGGACATCTATTTGCCGTTAAATTCTGCAATGAAATTGTATTCATCAATCCGTAGGAATGTCTACCATACTTTATTGTATTGGTCAATTACATGATTACGCACGCCCATGATTACAAACTGTTGCGAAATCTTAACCTGTTCAGGATGGTACTGAAGGGTTATCCAAGATCGATGAATTTCATAAGCTTCGCTCAAATATTGAAAAACACCTCACGAAAGCATATGAAAAAAAAAATCAGCAGACGTACAATTTGCGTACTAGGCATCGTTCATTTGAGGTTGCCAAGAAGTTGTTAAGCGAAACTTTGTATTAAGCAATGCAGCTGCAAATTTTAATTCAAAGCTGCGCCAGTTGGAATAAAAGCCTCGAATTAAGAAAAGGTGTGGTAATACGTTGTATCTTTTAGAAGATCTCAATGGCAAAGAATTGGGAACCTTCATGTGAAGGATATATGGTAAATCCATGCTCACTGTCTGTTTCAGCTCTAAACTTCGCCGTAGAGGCTTAGTTTAAATCTGACGGGTGTAGGGATGAGCATGTCGCGCAACTCAATTTTTGCTATTTGCACATTTGTTTGTTGTTAATGCATTATTTTGGATGCTACTGTTTAGATCATTAACAGCTGTAAGAAACAAAAAATGTTAATCTCCAGTATGTTAACATAACATTTGCAATGCGTTGGCAGGACTTGCAAATGCATTCACCGTATGCGATATATCGATAAATTCGACAAATCGTTCAAGTGCAGGCATCTTTTTTATCGTAAGGACGCCAAGCATTTCCGTCGATCTGTCTTTTGATGAACAAGTGGACAAGTGCAGTTGGCATCGAATTGAATTATAAATCTTGGAAACATCCACCTGAGTGAACATTTTTTGTTCTTTTGCGGCACTAAAAGTGCATTCAATTTGTGTATCGTGCAAACGTGCACATAGTGTGTGATTATTGTTTAATAAAGGTACGTTGTACATAAAGTGGTTGATTTGTGCTCAATTAGTTTTCGTATAGGCCTGGAGTCTGCAACGACGCTACTGAGACGCCAGTGCAGAGACGCTGCGATCAGTTACTGTAGCCAATATGCCACCAATTGTACACACACACACACATCCCTTTTTGTGGTATTGCGCAGATGCGCTTTCATTTGGATAGTTGAAACTCACTGCTGCTGAGACGTCACGCTGTTCCTGTTGTCGACACGGTGTGCACACTCGTGGCAGAGACACTTGCACCCAACGGCTTGAGTCGCTGCCGCTGTTGCGTGCTCAAACGCTGCAGCCGACACACAGTCAACAACGACGTGGGCATACAACCCGCTATACCCGCCGTTGCTATACCTGTGGTTCATGGCCCTTGTTGTTCTGACAACAAGGATGTGGAACTAACCTCTTCGAAGACCTAACCTGAAAAAGATGACCCTGATGATATAATATCGCTTTGGAAGCGAGTATGTTGATTTTGATTTTGCTTTTGATTTTGCGTGTCTATTGAATTTCACCTTAATGGCACTTAACGTAACGTAAATGATATATATTATTCAATTTAAGTTACTTTAAACCTTTTTATTTGAAATATTTAAATACTCTGATGACATAAATTGTCACAAGAAAACGAACGTATTGAAACAATTTGTAGCCAAGTAAGATAAATATATTCTGGTATGGTATGTATATAGTGCAGAAACCTTAGCTGTTATATATTCTAACCGTTTGAAGTTCAATATACAAAACCCTTCGTCTCAGGCCTGTCGACATCGTGGGAATATTGAAATGCTTGAATTAAAGTATGTGAGTACGGCATGGCCAAATAATAACAGTATGTGTCTATATAACAGCGAATTTGAAGTATTATCGTAACATATACCTACCACCAGAATTAAATTTATGAGTTAATCACGTATCTCAGTATTGTTTGTGAAGATATTTATATAATCTCTTGAATTGTAATAAACTCAAATGGGGGTAAAAAATATGAAATGTATTAATATCGAAACGACAAAAAAAAATGAATTAAACTAATTGTTAAATGCACCTGAAATAAGTTTTGTTGCATTGATTTAGGGTAAAGGCATAGAATTAAGAGTCTTTACATGGTTGAGTGGGTAAAGAAGAAGAGCTGTATCTGAGTTCTTCACACGTAGATATATCATTTTTTGCTTTCTTTTCTCTGCTTATCTGGTTGTTATCCATCCTTGTATAACTCTGTCCTACAAGTTTAGTTATGTGACGGGTGGGTTTCTCTAGGCAAAAGAACCCCATTTTCCCTGAGCTCAAGTCGGCAACCTGCAGTGTTGAGTACGCCTCCAGATTGCTGCACACATCACGTTCGTTACAAAGTTTTGGCAAAGTTATACATGTTATGTGTATGGGCATTTTCAAGCTCATACCTGACGTAGACATATTGCGTTTATAAGGTTAACAAAAATTTTTTTTGTTGTTAACTATTTTGTATACCGAATTAATTTAGAGACCAAATAATGATCAAGACGATATTCCGCATGAAAATCGGTCAAGTTTTGGCAAAGTTATACATGTTTATGTGTTTGGATATGTCTAAGCCTATACGTTGCTTATGAGGTTAACAAAAATTTTTTTTGTTGTTAACTATTTTGTATACCGAATTAATTTAGAGACCAAATAATGATCAAGACGATATTCCGCATGAAAATCGGTCAAGTTTTGGCAAAGTTATACATGTTTATGTGTTTGATATGTCTAAGCCCATATACGTTGCTTTTTATGAGGTTAACAAACATTTTTTGTTGTTAACTATTTTGTATACCGAATTAATTTAGAGACCAAATAATGATCAAGACGATATTCCGCATGAAAATCGGTCAAGTTTTACAAAGTTATACATGTTTATGTGTATGGGCATGTCTAAGTTTATACCTGACGTATAGCTATATTGCTTATGAGGTTAACAAAAATTTTTTTGTTAACTATTTGTATACCGAATTAATTTAGAGACCAAATAATGATCAAGACGATATTCCGCATGAAAATCGGTCAAGTTTTGGCAAAGTTATACATGTTTATGTGTTTGGGCATGTCTAAGCTTATACCTGGACGTATACGTTGCTTATGAGGTTAACAAAATTTTTTTTTGTTGTTAACTATTTTGTATACCGAATTAATTTAGAGACCAAATAATGATCAAGACGATATTCCGCATGAAAATCGGTCAAGTTTTGCAAAGTTATACATGTTTATGTGTATGGGCATGTCTAAGCCTATACCTGACGTATAGCTATACGTTGCTTATGAGGTTAACAAAAATTTTTTTTGTTGTTAACTATTTTGTATACCGAATTAATTAAGAGACCAAATAATGATCAAGACGATATTCCGCATGAAAATCGGTCAAGTTTTGGCAAAGTTATACATGTTTATGTGTATGGGCATGTCTAAGCCTATACCTGACGTATAGCTATACGTTGTTTATGAGGTTAACAAAAATTTTTTTTGTTGTTAACTATTTTGTATACCGAATTAATTTAGCGACCAAATAATGATCAAGACGATATTCCGCATGAAAATCGGTCAAGTTTTGGCAAAGTTATACATGTTTATGTGTTTGGATATGTCTAAGCCTATACCTGACGTATAGCTATACGTTGCTTATGAGGTTAACAAAATTTTTTTTGTTGTTAACTATTTTGTATACCGAATTAATTTAGAGACCAAATAATGATCAAGACGATATTCCGCATGAAAATCGGTCAAGTTTTGGCAAAGTTATACATGTTTATGTGTTTGGGCATGTCTAAGCCTATACCTGACGTATAGCTATACGTTGCTTATGAGGTTAACAAAAAATTTTTTTGTTGTTAACTATTTTGTATACCGAATTAATTTAGAGACCAAATAATGATCAAGACGATATTCCGCATGAAAATCGGTCAAGTTTTGGCAAAGTTATACATGTTTATGTGTTTGGATATGTCTAAGCTATACGTTGCTTATGAGGTGAACAAACATTTTTTTTTGTTGTTAACTATTTTGTATGCCGAATTAATTAAGAGACCAAATAATGATCAAGACGATATTCCGCATGAAAATCGGTCAAGTTTTGGCAAAGTTATACATGTTTATGTGTATAAGAGACAGGTCTAAGCCTATACCTGACGTATAGCTATACGTTGCTTATGAGGTTAACAAAATTTTTTTTTGTTGTTAACTATTTTGTATACCGAATTAATTTAGAGACCAAATAATGATCAAGACGATATTCCGCATGAAAATCGGTCAAGTTTTGGCAAAGTTATACATGTTTATGTGTTTGGGCATGTCTAAGCCTATACCTGACGTATACGTTGCTTATGAGGTTAACAAAAATTTTTTTTGTTGTTAACTATTTTGTATACCGAATTAATTTAGAGACCAAATAATGATCAAGACGATATTCCGCATGAAAATCGGTCAAGTTTTGGCAAAGTTATACATGTTTATGTATGGGCATGTCTAAGCCTATACTTGACGTATAGCTATACGTTGCTTATGAGGTTAACAAACATTTTTTTTGTTGTTAACTATTTTGTATACCGAATTAATTAAGAGACCAAATAATGATCAAGACGATATTCCGCATGAAAATCGGTCAAGTTTTGGCAAAGTTATACATGTTTATGTGTTTGGGCATGTCTAAGCCTATACCTGACGTATAGCTATACGTTGCTTATGAGGTTAACAAACATTTTTTTTTTGTTAACTATTTTGTATACCG
The DNA here is from genome assembly GCF_004354385.1 of Drosophila innubila. Lineage (NCBI taxonomy): Eukaryota > Metazoa > Arthropoda > Insecta > Diptera > Drosophilidae > Drosophila > Drosophila innubila. The sequence continues at coordinate 7,972,119 of NW_022995373.1, forward strand.
AATTAATTAAGAGACCAAATAATGATCAAGACGATATTCCGCATGAAAATCGGTCAAGTTTTGGCAAAGTTATACATGTTTATGTGTGGGCATGTTGCCTATCTGACGTATAGCATAGCTATACGTTGCTTATGAGGTTAACAAACATTTTTTTGTTGTTAACTATTTTGTATACCGAATTAATTTAGAGACCAAATAATGATCAAGACGATATTCCGCATGAAAATCGGTCAAGTTTTGGCAAAGTTATACATGTTTATGTGTTTGGGCATGTCTAAGCCTATACCTGACGTATAGCTATACGTTGCTATGAGGTTAACAAACATTTTTTTTGTTGTTAACTATTTTGTATACCGAATTAATTAAGAGACCAAATAATGATCAAGACGATATTCCGCATGAAAATCGGTCAAGTTTTGCCAAAGTTATACATGTTGTTAGACGTATAGCTATACGTTGCTTATGAGGTTAACAAAAATTTTTTTTGTTGTTAACTATTTTGTATACCGAATTAATTTAGAGACCAAATAATGATCAAGACGATATTCCGCATGAAAATCGGTCAAGTTTTGCAAAGTTATACATGTTTATGTGTTTGGGCATGTCAAGCCTATACCTGACGTATAGTTGTTTATGAGGTTAACAAAAATTTTTTTTATTGTTAACTATTTTGTATACCGAATTAATTTAGAGACCAAATAATGATCAAGACGATATTCCGCATGAAAATCGGTCAAGTTTTGGCAAAGTTATACATGTTTATGTGTTTGGGCATGTCTAAGCCTATACCTGACGTATAGCTATACGTTGCTTATGAGGTTAACAAACATTTTTTTTGTTGTTAACTATTTTGTATGCCGAATTAATTAAGAGACCAAATAATGATCAAGACGATATTCCGCATGAAAATCGGTCAAGTTTTGGCAAAGTTATACATGTTTATGTGTTTGGGCATGTCTAAGCCTATACCTGACGTTGCTTATGAGGTTAACAAACATTTTTTTTGTTGTTAACTATTTTGTATACCGAATTAATTAAGAGACCAAATAATGATCAAGACGATATTCCGCATGAAAATCGGTCAAGTTTTGCAAAGTTATACATGTTTATGTGTATGGGCATGTTAAGTTTATACCTGACGTATAGCTTATTGTTGCTTATGAGGTTAACAAACATTTTTTTTGTTGTTAACTATTTTGTATACCGAATTAATTTAGAGACCAAATAATGATCAAGACGATATTCCGCATGAAAATCGGTCAAGTTTTGGCAAAGTTATATGTTTATGTGTTTGATGGAATGTTCAGCCTATACTGGACGTATATGTTGCTTATGAGGTTAACATTTTTTTTGTTGTTAACTATTTTGTATACCGAATTAATTTAGAGACCAAATAATGATCAAGACGATATTCCGCATGAAAATCGGTCAAGTTTTGGCAAAGTTATACATGTTTATGTGTTTGGGCATGTCTAAGCTTCTATACCTGACGTATAGCCATACGTTGCTATGAGGTTAACAAAATTTTTTTTGTTGTTAACTATTTTGTATACCGAATTAATTTAGAGACCAAATAATGATCAAGACGATATTCCGCATGAAAATCGGTCAAGTTTTGGCAAAGTTATACATGTTTATGTGTATGGGCATGGCTGCCTTTCCATATTTAGGTATTAATGTTGCTTATGAGGTTAACAAAATTTTTTTTGTTGTTAACTATTTTGTATACCGAATTAATTTAGAGACCAAATAATGATCAAGACGATATTCCGCATGAAAATCGGTCAAGTTTTGGCAAAGTTATACATGTTTATGTGTTTAAGCATGTTGCCTATAATACCGATTTTTATACTATTGTTGCTTATGAGGTTAACAAACATTTTTTTGTTGTTAACTATTTTGTATACCGAATTCAATTGAGATCAAATAATGATCAAGATATTCCACAGAAAATCGGCCGTTTTGGGCAAAGTTATACATGTTTATGTGTTTGATATAAATTAAGCCTATACTGACGTAATAGCCATACGCGTTTATGAGGTGAAAAAAACATTTTGTTGTTAACGTTATTTTGAAGTGCCGAATTAATTTAGAGATCAAATAATGATCAAGACGATATTCCGCATGAAAATCGGTCAAGTTTTGCCAAAGTTATACATGTTTTTATGTGTATGGGCATACCGTTTCATACCTGACGTATAGCTATACGTTGTTTATGAGGTTAACAAAATTGTTTTGTTGTTAACTATTTTATCAATTAATTTTAGAGACCAAATAATGATCAAGACGATATTCCGCATGAAAATCGGTCAAGTTTCAGCCAAGTTATACATGTTTATAAAAATATGGGCATTTGGTCAGTTTCCATATAGGGTCTTTACGTTGCTTTATGAGGTTGTCAAAAATTTTTTTGTTGTTAACTATTTTGTATACCGAATTAATTTAGAGACCAAATAATGACTGACGATATTCCGCATGAAAATTCCAAGTTTTGGCAAAGTTATATGTTTATGTGTTTTAGTACGTCTAAGCCTATACCTGACGAAGACAAGCTTATGAGGTTAACAAAAAATTGTTTTGTTGTTAACTATTTTGTATACCGAATTAATTTTGAGACCAATATATGATCAAGACGATATTCCATGAAAATCATCAAGTTTTGGCAAAGAGTTATACATGTTTATGTGCTTTTGTTATGAACTTGACTGGTCAATCGCAGCCAAATATCGATTTGCCGGCTAACAATAGGTATACTCAGGATGAGCACACCATCGATACTTCTTATGAGCTCTGCAATACCATATATATTTTTACTTCAATCGGAATAATACTCAGACTTGGTCTCATAACAATCTTCACGGACAACTGCTGGCAATAGTGAACAGATGTTGCTATCCACCTTAACGATCGCCTCCAACCTATAATGTTTTTACAGTTCAAATGACTCTACTCCAAACTTACCCAACTCACCAAATACCCATCTCAAATTCGAATAAATAAATTTAATTAATCATTTCAAACGTTATAAAAATTTAATTTCATTATTAATTATACTATCTTTAACATTTTATTATTTTAAATGAAAACGATACTTCGCAAGTTCGATATTTAATTTTAACAACCAACAAAATTCATGTACCACTTTAACACAAAATGTAAACAAACAAATAAAACCTAAACTATCTGGCAACCCCTGAGCCTGCTGGTGGCGCGAGCAAAATAATTGTTAAAAAGGAACAAATTATAAAGTGCGTATTGTGAATAAATATACAAGCAAGTGTTAATATCTAAGTGTTATTAATTATAATATGTTTGTGTTGTATATAATATAATTGTGTGTTTAACAAATACATATGTTTTCAACTGGAGATCCTCTGAGTCCCAGCCAACGCAGGCCACCGTCCACACCCCCCAGAGATCAGAGAGTGTCGCTCTGGTCTGGATAGCTGGCCATGTTACAGCTGCCTCCTTTTTTCTCGGATTCCTCGTGATATGTGGTGAGCCGTTCCCTGATTGCTCCTGCTACTGATCCTGATCTTCAGACCAACAACGAATATCTCGTGGAGGAAATGCCACTCTCGTGTCGAGATCCCAAGCCCTAACACTTATGCTTATTCCGCCGCCTTCACGCGGGCCGATATAAGGCTTCCACCTGATCTATTCCTGGAATCCACGTGACTCCGAAGTATTCCTGTATTTGAATTGCCTGAGAGTGAAATCATGTTTATTGCAGCTGCTTCTTCGACAAATTTTTTAATGGTGGAGCAACTGATAATCTTTCTAGTGAACTAACCGCTGTATCACCGTCTGCCAAGTGGTCAAAAAATTGCGGATCGCCTTGCCCAGTTCTCCCCTGGTGAGTTGCTTTTTTTGCCTCTGCTTCCACTGGATTATTTTGCCAATTGACAATGTTCCCTATCTGGTGAACTGCGGATCAAACAGATCCGGAAAGAGGCCCGTGAGTTCAGTTGCATTGAAGAGGAATCATCTAGAATGCTTTTATGTTCCATGCCAAGATCTGATATTTTGGGCAGGGTGTTCAGTTGTGGCAGCACTAATGCCGAATGTAACCCTAAGCGTCGGAGCCATTCGAGCTGGAAAGTCAAAGATGGAAGCACTAATGGTGCGATGACCTGACTCAAGCTTCCCTTGCGCTTCCTGCTGTACCTCCTCCTGTACACTTTGGCGTCCATCGTCTTTGATGCACCTGTCTCTATTTCTGCGCAGCAATTGCTCCGGCGCGAGATCCTGGCTGTGGTTTATCAGCACAGCGTCTGTGGACTGGAAAATGTGTGTGGCTTCGCTGTCGCAATAGTCCTCGGGATACAAGGATCCTTGGACCTGTTTCCTGATCTGCCTCATATACTCAGCATTCTTGGCGCATCTGTGCCTGGAACTCCTGGAAGTGTTCCTGACCTGTAAGTCATTATTACGGTATCGTTCCGTCTCAGCCTAAACACTGCAACATTGATCGCGGATCGTATTCTTGCTCGGGAGCTTAACCATTTTCTTGTTATCCGGAGTCCACAAGATTCTTCCTGAATCGGCCATTCAGGCAATACAGCTGTTGCCGGTGGAATTTAGATGAGCGCATCCAACTCCATCTTAGAGAACATGTGTCAAATGACTCGCCTCTTCGTCGTCTGAAATCAGCGGAGTAATTGAGACGCGTCAACGCCGGGACCATTGCTTCTAACTTACCCGAAGAAAACTGTCGGTCTGTTGATTCCTTTCCATTGATACCTGCCTTTCTCTCACCATTTTAATATATCATAAAATTTTTTTTTTATTACTGTTATTATTTAAATACTCAAAACATGCAGCATAATTAATAAATAATAAAAAACTAGACGAGCTATTTTTTATTTCCAACCTATATGTGTAAATATATATTATACCCATAAATAAATATAACTTCTACCAATATTTATTAGATCAAAAAACATTTTCAAAAATTTATATACTCCCTGTAATAAGCGATTATTTTTATAGTAATCGCTCTGGTTATTAATTTTGGAGCATCTAATAAATAAAACGAAAAACATCAAATATGAACCATATCGAATCATCATAAACAAATTGGGTGAGATGCATATGGGCATGGGTACGCATCGGTAATGATCGTTGCTGCTTTGCCAGCAGGCTCAACAAACATGTCGGCTTCATTCTTGGTCTATGGAACGGTAGCGATACAGACACTTGACCAGACTGACAACAAGCGTAATGGCAAGCAAATCCAAAACGGAATCATGCAGTACTGGTTCTTCCTACATTTACCTTTACGAAATATTTTGAGCTTTGAATAGCAAACCATTTGAACTTCATCAGGTCTAGGAACGGCAACGCAAGATTGGACATGAAGGGTTTCCACCTTCTGGGACCAGCCTTAGGCCTGACTTACTCATAATCGTTATCTTTCTTCCCGCCACGACACCTGACATCCCAAACCGTGGCAGCGACAGGTAGCATTGTGTCCTCCCCGCGGTCCAATCCAAAGCTGGCTGTCCGATGAGCTGTAAAGATCGACGATATTTTCATTTGTACCAATATCAATTTTGGCCGCCTGCTTAGGCGGAATCCTTCCGTCCTTGCATCCTTTCCATTGTAAGTCATTTGTTATGAACCGACTTATCAATCGCAGCCAAATATCGATTTGCCGGCTAACTATCGGTATACTAGGGATGAGTACGACCATCGATACTTATGAGTCGGGTAACAATTATTTATATTTTTACTAATCGAATAATACTCAGATTCTGTCCGTATACACCTTCACGGACAACTGCTGGCAAGGATTAGTGAACAGATGTTGTTATCCACCTCAACGACGCCCTCCCAACCAACCTATATCTATTTTAATAGTTCTGCCGACTCCCTACCCAAACTTTACCCAACCTCACCACATACCCATCTCACCCGAATAAATAAATTTTAATTAATCATTTCTTGAAACGTTATAAAATTTAATTAATATTATTAATTATAATTATTCTTAACATTTTATTATTTAAATTAAAATTCGATAATTTCGTGTTAATATTTACATCAACCAACAAAAATCTCACGGAAATTTTAACACAAACAAACAAACAACAAACCCAACCATCTGCTAAACCCCGTATTCTGCTGGTGGCGCGAGCAAAATAATTGGTTAAAAGTGAACAAAATTATGTATAAAGTGCGTAATTGTGAATAAATATACAAGTAAAGTGTTAATATCTAAGTGTTATTAATTATAATATGTTGTGTGTTGTATATATAATATACTGTGTGTTTAAATTGTAATGTTATATGTTTTTTGTATTATGGCCTTCCCAACCAAAAAAGAGCTCGTGGGTCAGAGGGGGCATCAACATGGTAATCAAATTAAGCATATATGCATACAGGCGCACATATACAATACATCGATACATTTATAATCGATCTGCAGCAGTGGATACGCAATCATACTCTGGTGCAGTGGCAGCGGATGGAGCCATGAGCAAGAAGGATGACGCAGGTGTCGTAGCCTGCCATGACGGCTGCGCACTTGCCCGGATAATCATTACTTCAGACTGTGGGACGACAACGGATCAAGGTATACTGGCGCGCATGTGCGGCTGACTGCGCCAGCCACTGCAGGACGACTCACCGTGTCTCGGTTGCCTGTGTTCGACCGTGTACCCGTGTCTCAATGTGTGGGTTGCTGCCGCCTGCCGTGCTCTTCAGTTGTGTGTCGCTGGTTGTCGCTGCGTTGCCGGTGTTGTGGAGGTGTTTGTGTGATGTGTTGCCATGTCTTTGGTCGCTGCGGCTGATTGTGTATTGTCCGTGTTGTTTTTAATCACCACTTACTATCTTAATGCACATTCAAATTTCGCGTTCAAAGAATTCTTGCCTTGTCTGCAGCAGCCACCACGCGAACCAGACCAACTCCCTCTCTAATTTTTCTGCACCTAAACTCATCTGTCAAATCCCTGATTCCTTACTTCTCCAGATTTATCATTTATTCTCTCCTAATAAAAGCATAAAGCTTTTATGTTGTACATCGACGCTGATTGGCTAGTATCCCGCCACATGCCATAGGTGGCTTTTAGCAACAGCTGTCTATTCATTTCAGATAGCTCATGCCGAACTATAACAGTTTGCCGTCTAAGCCTATACCGGACGTATAGCTGACGTTGCTTATGAGGTTAACAAAAAATTTTTTTTGTTGTTAACTATTTTGTATACCGAACAATTTTAGGAGACCAAATAATGATCAAGACGATATCTTGCAAAAATAATAAGTTTGGCAAAATATACATGTTTATGTGTATGCATGTCTAAGTTTCATACCTGACGTAGTAGCTATACGTTGCTTATGAGGTTAACAAACATTTTTGTTGTTAACTATTTGTATACCGAATTAATTTAGAGACCAATAATGATCAAGACGATATTCCGCATGAAAATCGGTCGTGCAAAAGTATACATACGTATGTGGCGGGTTAATAAACTTCATACCTGACGTATAGCTATATTGTTGTTGGTGAGGTTAACAAAAATTTTTTTGTTGTTAACTATTTTGTATATGAATTAATTTAGAGACCAAATAATGATCAAGACGATATTCCGCATGAAAATCGGTCAAGTTTTGGCAAAGTTATACATGTTTATGTGTTTGGGCATGTCTAAGCCTATACTGGACGTATAGCTATACGTTGCTTATGAGGTTAACAAAATTTTTTTTGTTGTTAACTATTTTGTATACCGAATTAATTTAGAGACCAAATAATGATCAAGACGATATTCCGCATGAAAATCGGTCAAGTTTTGGCAAAGTTATACATGTTTATGTGTATGGGCATGTCTAACCTATACTGACGTATAGCTATACGTTGCTTATGAGGTTAACAAAATTTTTTTTTGTTGTTAACTATTTTGTATACCGAATTAATTTAGAGACCAAATAATGATCAAGACGATATTCCGCATGAAAATCGGTCAAGTTTTGGCAAAGTTATACATGTTTATGTGTTGGGCATGTCTAAGCCTACCTGACGTATAGCTATACGTTGCTTATGAGGTTAACAAAATTTTTTTTGTTGTTAACTATTTTGTATACCGAATTAATTTAGAGACCAAATAATGATCAAGACGATATTCCGCATGAAAATCGGTCAAGTTTTGGCAAAGTTATACATGTTTATGTGTTTGGGCATGTCTAAGCCTATACCTGACGTATAGCTATACGTTGCTTATGAGGTTAACAAAATTTTTTTTGTTGTTAACTATTTTGTATACCGAATTAATTTAGAGACCAAATAATGATCAAGACGATATTCCGCATGAAAATCGGTCAAGTTTTGCAAAGTTATACATGTTTATGTGTTTGGGCATGTCTAAGCCTATACCTGACGTATAGCTATACGTTGCTTATGAGGTTAACAAAATTTTTTTGTTGTTAACTATTTTGTATACCGAATTAATTTAGAGACCAAATAATGATCAAGACGATATTCCGCATAAAAATCGGTCAAGTTTTGGCAATGTTATACATGTTTATGTGTTTGGAAATGTCTAAGTCTATACTGGACGTATAGCTATACGTTGCTTATGAGGTTAACAAACATTTTTTTTGTTGTTAACTATTTTGTATACCGAATTAATTTAGAGACCAAATAATGATCAAGACGATATTCCGCATGAAAATCGGTCAAGTTTTGGCAAAGTTATACATGTTTATGTGTTGGGCATGTCTAAGCCTATACCTGACGTATAGCTATACGTTGCTTATGAGGTTAACAAAAATTTTTTTGTTGTTAACTATTTTGTATACCGAATTAATTTAGAGACCAAATAATGATCAAGACGATATTCCGCATGAAAATCGGTCAAGTTTTGGCAAAGTTATACATGTTTATGTGTATATGTCTAAGCCTATACCTGACGTATAGCTATACGTTGCTTATGAGGTTAACAAAACATTTTTTTTGTTGTTAACTATTTTGTATACCGAATTAATTTAGAGACCAAATAATGATCAAGACGATATTCCGCATGAAAATCGGTCAAGTTTTGGCAAAGTTATACATGTTTATGTGTTTGGGCATGTCTAAGCCTATACCTGACGTATAGCTATACGTTGCTTATGAGGTTAACAAAAATTTTTTTGTTGTTAACTATTTTGTATACCGAATTAATTTAGAGACCAAATAATGATCAAGACGATATTCCGCATGAAAATCGGTCAAGTTTTGGCAAAGTTATACATGTTTATGTGTTTGGGCATGTCTAAGCCTATACCTGACGTATAGCTATACGTTGCTTATGAGGTTAACAAAATTTTTTTTGTTGTTAACTATTTTGTATACCGAATTAATTTAGAGACCAAATAATGATCAAGACGATATTCCGCATGAAAATCGGTCAAGTTTTGGCAAAGTTATACATGTTTATGTGTTTGGGCATGTCTAAGCCTATACTGACGTATAGCTATACGTTGCTTATGAGGTTAACAAAAATTTTTTTGTTGTTAACTATTTTGTATACCGAATTAATTTAGAGACCAAATAATGATCAAGACGATATTCCGCATGAAAATCGGTCAAGTTTTGGCAAAGTTATACATGTTTATGTGTTTGGGCATGTCTAAGCCTATACTGACGTATAGCTATACGTTGCTTATGAGGTTAACAAAATTTTTTTTGTTGTTAACTATTTTGTATACCGAATTAATTTAGAGACCAAATAATGATCAAGACGATATTCCGCATGAAAATCGGTCAAGTTTTGGCAAAGTTATACATGTTTATGTGTATGGGCATGTCTAAGCCTATACCTGACGTATAGCTATACGTTGCTTATGAGGTTAACAAAATTTTTTTGTTGTTAACTATTTTGTATACCGAATTAATTTAGAGACCAAATAATGATCAAGACGATATTCCGCATGAAAATCGGTCAAGTTTTGGCAAAGTTATACATGTTTATGTGTATGGGCATGTCTAAGCCTATACCTGACGTATAGCTATACGTTGCTTATGAGGTTAACAAAATTTTTTTTGTTGTTAACTATTTTGTATACCGAATTAATTTAGAGACCAAATAATGATCAAGACGATATTCCGCATGAAAATCGGTCAAGTTTTGGCAAAGTTATACATGTTTATGTGTTTGGGCATGTCTAAGCCTATACTGACGTATAGCTATACGTTGCTTATGAGGTTAACAAAATTTTTTTGTTGTTAACTATTTTGTATACCGAATTAATTTAGAGACCAAATAATGATCAAGACGATATTCCGCATGAAAATCGGTCAAGTTTTGGCAAAGTTATACATGTTTATGTGTATGGGCATGTCTAAGCCTATACCTGACGTATAGCTATACGTTGCTTATGAGGTTAACAAAAATTTTTTTTGTTGTTAACTATTTTGTATACCGAATTAATTTAGAGACCAAATAATGATCAAGACGATATTCCGCATGAAAATCGGTCAAGTTTTGGCAAAGTTATACATGTTTATGTGTTTGGGCATGTCTAAGCCTATACCTGACGTATAGCTATACGTTGCTTATGAGGTTAACAAAATTTTTTTTGTTGTTAACTATTTTGTATACCGAATTAATTTAGAGACCAAATAATGATCAAGACGATATTCCGCATGAAAATCGGTCAAGTTTTGGCAAAGTTATACATGTTTATGTGTTTGGGCATGTCTAAGCCTATACCTGACGTATAGCTATACGTTGCTTATGAGGTTAAAAAAATTTTTTTTGTTGTTAACTATTTTGTATACCGAATTAATTTAGAGACCAAATAATGATCAAGACGATATTCCGCATGAAAATCGGTCAAGTTTTGGCAAAGTTATACATGTTTATGTGTATGGGCATGTCTAAGCCTATACTGACGTATAGCTATACGTTGCTTATGAGGTTAACAAAATTTTTTTGTTGTTAACTATTTTGTATACCGAATTAATTTAGAGACCAAATAATGATCAAGACGATATTCCGCATGAAAATCGGTCAAGTTTTGGCAAAGTTATACATGTTTATGTGTTTGGGCATGTCTAAGCCTATACCTGACGTATAGCTATACGTTGCTTATGAGGTTAACAAAATTTTTTTTGTTGTTAACTATTTTGTATACCGAATTAATTTAGAGACCAAATAATGATCAAGACGATATTCCGCATGAAAATCGGTCAAGTTTTGGCAAAGTTATACATGTTTATGTGTTTGGGCATGTCTAAGCCTATACCTGACGTATAGCTATACGTTGCTTATGAGGTTAACAAAATTTTTTTGTTGTTAACTATTTTGTATACCGAATTAATTTAGAGACCAAATAATGATCAAGACGATATTCCGCATGAAAATCGGTCAAGTTTTGGCAAAGTTATACATGTTTATGTGTTTGGGCATGTCTAAGCCTATACCTGACGTATAGCTATACGTTGCTTATGAGGTTAACAAAATTTTTTTTGTTGTTAACTATTTTGTATACCGAATTAATTTAGAGACCAAATAATGATCAAGACGATATTCCGCATGAAAATCGGTCAAGTTTTGGCAAAGTTATACATGTTTATGTGTTTGGGCATGTCTAAGCCTATACCTGACGTATAGCTATACGTTGCTTATGAGGTTAACAAAATTTTTTTTGTTGTTAACTATTTTGTATACCGAATTAATTTAGAGACCAAATAATGATCAAGACGATATTCCGCATGAAAATCGGTCAAGTTTTGGCAAAGTTATACATGTTTATGTGTTTGGGCATGTCTAAGCCTATACCTGACGTATAGCTATACGTTGCTTATGAGGTTAACAAAATTTTTTTGTTGTTAACTATTTTGTATACCGAATTAATTTAGAGACCAAATAATGATCAAGACGATATTCCGCATGAAAATCGGTCAAGTTTTGGCAAAGTTATACATGTTTATGTGTTTGGGCATGTCTAAGCCTATACTGACGTATAGCTATACGTTGCTTATGAGGTTAACAAAATTTTTTTTGTTGTTAACTATTTTGTATACCGAATTAATTTAGAGACCAAATAATGATCAAGACGATATTCCGCATGAAAATCGGTCAAGTTTTGGCAAAGTTATACATGTTTATGTGTTTGGGCATGTCTAAGCCTATACCTGACGTATAGCTATACGTTGCTTATGAGGTTAACAAAATTTTTTTGTTGTTAACTATTTTGTATACCGAATTAATTTAGAGACCAAATAATGATCAAGACGATATTCCGCATGAAAATCGGTCAAGTTTTGGCAAAGTTATACATGTTTATGTGTTTGGGCATGTCTAAGCCTATACCTGACGTATAGCTATACGTTGCTTATGAGGTTAACAAAATTTTTTTTGTTGTTAACTATTTTGTATACCGAATTAATTTAGAGACCAAATAATGATCAAGACGATATTCCGCATGAAAATCGGTCAAGTTTTGGCAAAGTTATACATGTTTATGTGTATGGGCATGTCTAAGCCTATACCTGACGTATAGCTATACGTTGCTTATGAGGTTAAAAAAAATTTTTTTGTTGTTAACTATTTTGTATACCGAATTAATTTAGAGACCAAATAATGATCAAGACGATATTCCGCATGAAAATCGGTCAAGTTTTGGCAAAGTTATACATGTTTATGTGTTTGGGCATGTCTAAGCCTATACCTGACGTATAGCTATACGTTGCTTATGAGGTTAACAAAATTTTTTTTGTTGTTAACTATTTTGTATACCGAATTAATTTAGAGACCAAATAATGATCAAGACGATATTCCGCATGAAAATCGGTCAAGTTTTGGCAAAGTTATACATGTTTATGTGTATGGGCATGTCTAAGCCTATACCTGACGTATAGCTATACGTTGCTTATGAGGTTAACAAAATTTTTTTGTTGTTAACTATTTTGTATACCGAATTAATTTAGAGACCAAATAATGATCAAGACGATATTCCGCATGAAAATCGGTCAAGTTTTGGCAAAGTTATACATGTTTATGTGTTTGGGCATGTCTAAGCCTATACCTGACGTATAGCTATACGTTGCTTATGAGGTTAACAAAATTTTTTTGTTGTTAACTATTTTGTATACCGAATTAATTTAGAGACCAAATAATGATCAAGACGATATTCCGCATGAAAATCGGTCAAGTTTTGGCAAAGTTATACATGTTTATGTGTATGGGCATGTCTAAGCCTATACCTGACGTATAGCTATACGTTGCTTATGAGGTTAACAAAATTTTTTTTGTTGTTAACTATTTTGTATACCGAATTAATTTAGAGACCAAATAATGATCAAGACGATATTCCGCATGAAAATCGGTCAAGTTTTGGCAAAGTTATACATGTTTATGTGTTTGGCATGTCTAAGCCTATACCTGACGTATAGCTATACGTTGCTTATGAGGTTAACAAAATTTTTTTGTTGTTAACTATTTTGTATACCGAATTAATTTAGAGACCAAATAATGATCAAGACGATATTCCGCATGAAAATCGGTCAAGTTTTGGCAAAGTTATACATGTTTATGTGTATGGGCATGTCTAAGCCTATACCTGACGTATAGCTATACGTTGCTTATGAGGTTAACAAAATTTTTTTTGTTGTTAACTATTTTGTATACCGAATTAATTTAGAGACCAAATAATGATCAAGACGATATTCCGCATGAAAATCGGTCAAGTTTTGGCAAAGTTATACATGTTTATGTGTTTGGGCATGTCTAAGCCTATACCTGACGTATAGCTATACGTTGTGTATACCGAATTAATTTAGAGACCAAATAATGATCAAGACGATATTCCGCATGAAAATCGGTCAAGTTTTGGCAAAGTTATACATGTTTATGTGTTTGGGCATGTCTAAGCCTATACCTGACGTATAGCTATACGTTGCTTATGAGGTTAACAAAAATTTTTTTGTTGTTAACTATTTTGTATACCGAATTAATTTAGAGACCAAATAATGATCAAGACGATATTCCGCATGAAAATCGGTCAAGTTTTGGCAAAGTTATACATGTTTATGTGTTTGGGCATGTCTAAGCCTATACCTGACGTATAGCTATACGTTGCTTATGAGGTTAACAAAATTTTTTTGTTGTTAACTATTTTGTATACCGAATTAATTTAGAGACCAAATAATGATCAAGACGATATTCCGCATGAAAATCGGTCAAGTTTTGGCAAAGTTATACATGTTTATGTGTTTGGGCATGTCTAAGCCTATACCTGACGTATAGCTATACGTTGCTTATGAGGTTAACAAAATTTTTTTGTTGTTAACTATTTTGTATACCGAATTAATTTAGAGACCAAATAATGATCAAGACGATATTCCGCATGAAAATCGGTCAAGTTTTGGCAAAGTTATACATGTTTATGTGTTTGGGCATGTCTAAGCCTATACCTGACGTATAGCTATACGTTGCTTATGAGGTTAACAAAAATTTTTTTTGTTGTTAACTATTTTGTATACCGAATTAATTTAGAGACCAAATAATGTTCAAGACGATATTCCGCATGAAAATCGGTCAAGTTTTGGCAAAGTTATACATGTTTATGTGTTGGGCATGTCTAAGCCTATACCTGACGTATAGCCATACGTTGCTTATGAGGTTAACAAAATTTTTTTTGTTGTTAACTATTTTGTATACCGAATTAATTTAGAGACCAAATAATGATCAAGACGATATTCCGCATGAAAATCGGTCAAGTTTTGGCAAAGTTATACATGTTTATGTGTTTGGGCATGTCTAAGCCTATACCTGACGTATAGCTATACGTTGCTTATGAGGTTAACAAAATTTTTTTTGTTGTTAACTATTTTGTATACCGAATTAATTTAGAGACCAAATAATGATCAAGACGATATTCCGCATGAAAATCGGTCAAGTTTTGGCAAAGTTATACATGTTTATGTGTTTGGGCATGTCTAAGCCTATACCTGACGTATAGCTATACGTTGCTTATGAGGTTAACAAAATTTTTTTTGTTGTTAACTATTTTGTATACCGAATTAATTTAGAGACCAAATAATGATCAAGACGATATTCCGCATGAAAATCGGTCAAGTTTTGGCAAAGTTATACATGTTTATGTGTTATGTCTAAGCCTATACCTGACGTATAGCTATACGTTGCTTATGAGGTTAACAAAATTTTTTTGTTGTTATCTATTTTGTATACCGAATTAATTTAGAGACCAAATAATGATCAAGACGATATTCCGCATGAAAATCGGTCAAGTTTTGGCAAAGTTATACATGTTTATGTGTTTGGCATGTCTAAGCCTATACCTGACGTATAGCTATACGTTGCTTATGAGGTTAACAAAAATTTTTTTTGTTGTTAACTATTTTGTATACCGAATTAATTTAGAGACCAAATAATGATCAAGACGATATTCCGCATGAAAATCGGTCAAGTTTTGGCAAAGTTATACATGTTTATGTGTATGGGCATGTCTAAGCCTATACCTGACGTATAGCTATACGTTGCTTATGAGGTTAACAAAAATTTTTTTGTTGTTAACTATTTTGTATACCGAATTAATTTAGAGACCAAATAATGATCAAGACGATATTCCGCATGAAAATCGGTCAAGTTTTGGCAAAGTTATACATGTTTATGTGTTTGGATATGTCTAAGCCTATACTGGACGTATAGCTATACGTTGCTTATGAGGTTAACAAAATTTTTTTGTTGTTAACTATTTTGTATACCGAATTAATTTAGAGACCAAATAATGATCAAGACGATATTCCGCATGAAAATCGGTCAAGTTTTGGCAAAGTTATACATGTTTATGTTTATGGGCATGTCTAAGCCTATACCTGACGTATAGCTATACGTTGCTTATGAGGTTAACAAACATTTTTTTGTTGTTAACTATTTTGTATACCGAATTAATTTAGAGACCAAATAATGATCAAGACGATATTCCGCATGAAAATCGGTCAAGTTTTGGCAAAGTTATACATGTTTATGTGTATGGGCATGTCTAAGCCTATACCTGACGTATAGCTATACGTTGCTTATGAGGTTAACAAAAATTTTTTTGTTGTTAACTATTTTGTATACCGAATTAATTTAGAGACCAAATAATGATCAAGACGATATTCCGCATGAAAATCGGTCAAGTTTTGGCAAAGTTATACATGTTTATGTGTTGGGCATGTCTAAGCCTATACCTGACGTATAGCTATACGTTGCTTATGAGGTTAACAAAATTTTTTTGTTGTTAACTATTTTGTATACCGAATTAATTTAGAGACCAAATAATGATCAAGACGATATTCCGCATGAAAATCGGTCAAGTTTTGGCAAAGTTATACATGTTTATGTGTTTGGGCATGTCTAAGCCTATACCTGACGTATAGCTATACGTTGCTTATGAGGTTAACAAAATTTTTTTTGTTGTTAACTATTTTGTATACCGAATTAATTTAGAGACCAAATAATGATCAAGACGATATTCCGCATGAAAATCGGTCAAGTTTTGGCAAAGTTATACATGTTTATGTGTTTGGGCATGTCTAAGCCTATACCTGACGTATAGCTATACGTTGCTTATGAGGTTAACAAACATTTTTTTTGTTGTTAACTATTTTGTATACCGAATTAATTTAGAGACCAAATAATGATCAAGACGATATTCCGCATGAAAATCGGTCAAGTTTTGGCAAAGTTATAAATGTTTATGTGTATGGGCATGGCTGCCTATACCTGACGTATAGCTATACGTTGCTTATGAGGTTAACAAAATTTTTTTTGTTGTTAACTATTTTGTATACCGAATTAATTTAGAGACCAAATAATGATCAAGACGATATTCCGCATGAAAATCGGTCAAGTTTTGGCAAAGTTATACATGTTTATGTGTATGGGCATGTCTAAGCCTATACTGGACGTATAGCTATACGTTGCTTATGAGGTTAACAAAATTTTTTTTGTTGTTAACTATTTTGTATACCGAATTAATTTAGAGACCAAATAATGATCAAGACGATATTCCGCATGAAAATCGGTCAAGTTTTGGCAAAGTTATACATGTTTATGTGTATGGGCATGTCTAAGCCTATACCTGACGTATAGCTATACGTTGCTTATGAGGTTAACAAAATTTTTTTTGTTGTTAACTATTTTGTATACCGAATTAATTTAGAGACCAAATAATGATCAAGACGATATTCCGCATGAAAATCGGTCAAGTTTTGGCAAAGTTATACATGTTTATGTGTATGGGCATGTCTAAGCCTATACCTGACGTATAGCTATACGTTGCTTATGAGGTTAACAAAAATTTTTTTTGTTGTTAACTATTTTGTATACCGAATTAATTTAGAGACCAAATAATGATCAAGACGATATTCCGCATGAAAATCGGTCAAGTTTTGGCAAAGTTATACATGTTTATGTGTTTGGATATGTCTAAGCCTATACCTGACGTATACGTTGCTTATGAGGTTAACAAACATTTTTTTGTTGTTAACTATTTTGTATACCGAATTAATTTAGAGACCAAATAATGATCAAGACGATATTCCGCATGAAAATCGGTCAAGTTTTGGCAAAGTTATACATGTTTATGTGTATGGGCATGTCTAAGCCTATACCTGACGTATATACGTTGCTTATGAGGTTAACAAAATTTTTTTTTGTTGTTAACTATTTTGTATACCGAATTAATTTAGAGACCAAATAATGATCAAGACGATATTCCGCATGAAAATCGGTCAAGTTTTGGCAAAGTTATACATGTTTATGTGTATGGGCATGTCTAAGCCTATACCTGACGTATAGCTATACGTTGCTTATGAGGTTAACAAAATTTTTTTGTTGTTAACTATTTTGTATACCGAATTAATTTAGAGACCAAATAATGATCAAGACGATATTCCGCATGAAAATCGGTCAAGTTTTGGCAAAGTTATACATGTTTATGTGTTTATGGGCATGTCTAAGTTATACCTGACGTATAGCTATACGTTGCTTATGAGGTTAACAAACATTTTTTTGTTGTTAACTATTTTGTATACCGAATTAATTTAGAGACCAAATAATGATCAAGACGATATTCCGCATGAAAATCGGTCAAGTTTTGGCAAAGTTATACATGTTTATGTGTTTGGGCATGTCTAAGCCTATACCTGACGTATAGCTATACGTTGCTTATGAGGTTAACAAAAATTTTGTTTGTTGTTAAATTTTTTGTATACCGAATTAATTTAGAGACCAAATAATGATCAAGACGATATTCCGCATGAAAATCGGTCAAGTTTTGCCAAAGTTATACATGTTTATGTGTATGGGCATGTCTAAGCCTATACCTGACGTATATAGCTATACGTTGCTTATGAGGTTAACAAAAATTTTTTTTGTTGTTAACTATTTTGTATGCCGAATTAATTAAGAGACCAAATAATGATCAAGACGATATTCCGCATGAAAATCGGTCAAGTTTTGGCAAAGTTATACATGCTTTATGTTTGGATATGGCTAAGCCTATACCTGACGTATAGCTATACGTTGCTTATGAGGTTAACAAAATTTTTTTTGTTAACTATTTTGTATACCGAATTAATTTAGAGACCAAATAATGATCAAGACGATATTCCGCATGAAAATCGGTCAAGTTTTGGCAAAGTTATACATGTTTATGTGTTTGGGCATGTCTAAGCCTATACCTGACGTATAGCTATACGTTGCTTATGAGGTTAACAAAAAATTTTTTTGTTGTTAACTATTTTGTATACCGAATTAATTTAGAGACCAAATAATGATCAAGACGATATTCCGCATGAAAATCGGTCAAGTTTTGGCAAAGTTATACATGTTTATGTGTATAAGCCTATACCTGACGTATAGCTATACGTTGCTTATGAGGTTAACAAAAATTTTTTTTGTTGTTAACTATTTTGTATACCGAATTAATTTAGAGACCAAATAATGATCAAGACGATATTCCGCATGAAAATCGGTCAAGTTTTGGCAAAGTTATACATGTTTATGTGTTTGGGCATGTCTAAGCCTATACTTGACGTATAGCTATACGTTGCTTATGAGGTTAACAAAATTTTTTTTGTTGTTAACTATTTTGTATACCGAATTAATTAAGAGACCAAATAATGATCAAGACGATATTCCGCATGAAAATCGGTCAAGTTTTGGCAAAGTTATACATGTTTATGTGTGTTTGTATGTCTAAGCCTATACTGACGTATAGCTATAGCTTATGAGGTTAACAAAAAATTTTTTGTTGTTAACTATTTGTATACCGAATTAATTTAGAGACCAAATAATGATCAAGACGATATTCCGCATGAAAATCGGTCAAGTTTTGGCAAAGTTATACATGTTTATGTGTGGGGCAGGCTGTTTATACCTTTTTGACGTATAGCTATACGTTGCTTATGAGGTTAACAAAAATTTTTTATGTTGTTAACTATTTTGTATACCGAATTAATTTAGAGACCAAATAATGATCAAGACGATATTCCGCATGAAAATCGGTCAAGTTTTGCAAAGTTATACATGTTTTTGTATGGGTGCATGTCTAAGTTTTCATACCTGACGTATAGCTATACGTTGCTATGAGGTTAACAAAAAATTGTTTTTTGTGTTAACTATTTTGTATACCGAATTAATTTAGAGACCAAATAATGATCAAGACGATATTCCAAAATCGGTCAAGTTTTGGCAAAAGTTATAATGTTTATGTGTTTGATATGTCTGCTTCCATAATTGACGTATACGTTGCTTATGAGGTGAACAAACATTTTTTGTTGTTAACTATTTTGTATGTCGAATTAATTTAGATCCAATAATGATCAAGACGATATCCGCATGAAAAAATCATCAAGTTTTGGCAAAGTTATACATGTTTATGTGTATGGGCATGTCTAAGCCTATACCTGACGTATGAGGTTAACAAAAATATTTTTTGTTGTTAACTATTTTGTATACCGAATTAATTTAGAGACCAAATAATGATCAAGACGATATTCCGCATGAAAATCGGTCAAGTTTTGGCAAAGTTATACATGTTTATGTGTTTGGATATGTCTAAGCCTATACTGGACGTATAGCTATACGTTGCTTATGAGGTGAACAAACATTTTTTTTGTTGTTAACTATTTTGTATGCCGAATTAATTAAGAGACCAAATAATGATCAAGACGATATTCCGCATGAAAATCGGTCAAGTTTTGCCAAAGTTATACATGTTTATGTGTATGGGCATGTCTAAGCCTATACCTGACGTATAGCTATACGTTGCTTATGAGGTTAACAAAAATTTTTTTTGTTGTTAACTATTTTGTATACCGAATTAATTTAGAGACCAAATAATGATCAAGACGATATTCCGCATGAAAATCGGTCAAGTTTTGGCAAAGTTATACATGTTTATGTGTTTGATATGTCTGCTTTCATACTGACGTATAGCCTATAATGCTGCTTATGAGGTTAACAAAAAATATTTTGTTGTTAACTATTTGTATACCGAATTTAATTAAGAGACCAAATAATGATCAAGACGATATTCCGCATGAAAATCAATAAGTTTTGGCAAAGTTATACATGTTTATGGTATAAGCATGTCTAAGCCTATACCTGACGTATAGCCATACCGCATGAAAATTAAGTATACCAAATAATGATCAAGACGAGAGAGTTCTTTGTTTGAGCGAATTAGACGTGTTTTATTTTGCTCGTAAAGTTTTATCTGTTTCTGTGAATTATAACACACCGTTTTTAAATTTTTTGATCTATAATTGTGCATAAGTGAACAAGCTATCGACTTGCTGTGTAAGTTGTAATCATTTGTGCATTGTGGTCCTAATATATAGCATTTTATTTTTGCTAAACTTAGTTTGCAGTTTCCCTTAAATAATTACATTCTTGTGCGTGTGTTTGTTTGTGTATTTCGGCTTTTGCTTTACACCTCGCTCACACAAGTTTGTTGTTATTGTAAGCACAGCGATTGATTTTGTTTGTGTTTACATCTCCTTATCTCAGTTTCGGCTCTTCGCACATCTTAATACATTTGTTTGTGCGTGTGTTCGCTGTTGCATTTTCGTTTTTGTTTAGCAGCGTGCTCTCACAAGCAAATTGTTTTTGTGTTTTGCTCTCTTGTTTAGAGCTTCATTTGAGTGCCTCCCGCTCTATTTTATTTCTACCTATTCTGCCTATTGAGTATTTGTTTAACCCCTGTTGGAAATATGTCGTGCTGCAAGAAAAACTGCAATATCAAGTGTGCTGATGATTCTGAGCAACCGAGATTTATTTATTGTTGGTTGTGTGAGAATATCATGCATGCAAAGTGTGCTGGTCTTACAGGTCGAGAATGTGATAAGATCATTGCCGTTTCTAAAAGGAATGTGGTGCAGTGAAATGGTCTTGTCCAGTATGCATCGACATACAAATTGATTTCTCAAGAATGTATAGTTCTGTGAGAAACCAATTCTCAAAACTTAATAAAATGGCTAAGCTTCTTTCCAGTGATTTTGACTCTAGTCTGGAGTTGCTTAGCCAATATAAATTTAGCTCACCACCTGATTCTCAATTTTTATCAGTTCCCCCTAATATACCGGTTACTCAGCCTCCCGTGACTCCATTGGCATCTCGTCAATATCAAGACGCTTCGCCAACTTTGTCTTTATCGGCCTCCGGGTATTAATAACCTATTCAATTCTCCAACACCTTCTACAGGTGATTCTATCACTCAGTCAACTGAATCAGCCCAAGTCATCGTGTCTTCGGTGCGGGCTGGATCTGGTCGGAAGGGTAGACCTCCTCGTACTGCAGCGCCTAGCAATAGAACTGATAACGTAGTTGCCCCTTCATCTGAGGCCCCTATTTTAAATGTTGTTGCTCCTCGTAAGCAAGTATTTGTGTCTAGGTTATCCTCGGACACTACTTGTGAAAATGTGGATGCATACATTTCTAGCAAAGTCTCTGCTAAGGTTTCCATCACCAAATTTAATTTTGCTACGGCCCGGGAAATAGCATCTTTTAAAATAAGTGTCCCCCACGACTCATTTGCTGTCATTTGTGATCCAAAATTTTGGCCACCTCATATGATTGTTCATGAGTTTAAGCCCAAAAGGCGTAGTGAATCCTTGCCTGTATCGCTTACAGCCGGCAGTTCCAACGTACTGGAGCCCGCTAGTACGGCTTCAAAAAACTAGACCTGCGGCCCGATTTTGCCTGTATTCATTATCAAAATGTTAGAGGCCTCCTTACTAAGCTTAAAAATCTATATTTGAGTAGTATGTCCTTTGATTCTGGTATAATTGCTTTGTCAGAAACTTGGTTAAATCCTTCAGTATCTGTTTCTGAAGTTATGTCAAATAATTATCTATTATATAGAAATGATCGACCGACTCGAAGTGGTGGCGTACTTATTGCCACTAAATCGGCACTTCAGTCAGAACGCATTACTTTTAATGTGACTACTGATATTGAAATTGTTGCTGTCAAAGTAACTTTTTCAACTCGATCAATTTTTATCACCTGCTCTTATATCCCTCCAAAAGCTTCTCCTGCAGTTTACTTGCAACATTTCACCTGTATTGAAGAAATTAACCTTCAAGTCAAAGACAACGACTTATTTATTGTGCTGGGTGATTTTAATTTGCCTAAAATTTCTTGGTCATTTTTCAGTAGCACAAATTATCTTGTTCCTTAAATCAAGATAATTTTTTAGATAACTTGCTTGATCTCTCATTGTTTCAAATGAATTCAATAAGAAATCACAATGATCGAATTCTTGATCTGGTTTTTATTATTGATTTCGCAAATACTGCCGTCTCTAGGGTATCCCCATTAAGTATCCCTGAAGATTAACATCACCCTACTATAGAAATTTCTATCTCAATCTCAAAACCTTTTAGTCCACCTCTATTATGTCAGCAATTACCTCGTCGTTGTTTTCGCAAGGAAATTATTCATTGCTTAATGAACTTATCCTTGCTACCGACTGGTGCTTTTAGAGAAAGCTACTGACATTGATATTGCCCTTAGTTCTTTCTATGAGACCCTAAATGCACTCTTAGATGTGTGCATTCCAAATTATGTTCCACCGTCTGGTTCTATAAAGCCTCCTTGGTTTACACCTAGACTTTCTTATTTAAAAATATTAAATCTAAATATTTTAAAAAATATAAGAAGTCTGGTTCGAGTCTTGACTGGTCTAAGTACACAGTAGCCAAGTCGGACTTCGCCAATTTAAACTCGCTATGCTACGAGAATTATCTAATTCGTTGCAAAAGACAGTTTTCCCGTGACCCTAAACAATTTTACAAATTTGTTAACTTGAAGCGTAAATCCCTCAGTTTACCTTCCTCTTTTTTTTATGGGATAGATAATGCCAGCAACGACTCTGCAGCCGCTGAACTATTTGCTAACTTTTTTCAATCCACCTATTCTCCAATCTCCACTTCCAACTCATCTTATCCTTATTCTATTTTTCAATCAAACACTATGTTTGCTCCTCTATTTCTTTTAACACTATAATCTCTTCTATTAGCTCTTTAAAATCTTCTTTCATTCCTGGGCCAGACAACATTCCTAGTTGTCTCCTTAAGGAATGTTGTTCTTCTTTAGCTGCTCCGTTGCATAAGCTTTTAATCTATCCTTGAATCTTCAATCTTTCCACATCTTTGGAAAGAATCTTATATCATTCCCTCCACAAAAAAGGTGGTAAGTCTGATATTTCGAACTACAGAGGCATTGCAAAGCTATCAGCCATTCCTAAATTATTTGAAAAAATCCTTGTTTCTTCTTTGCAGCATCTCTGTAAATCGATCATTTCCCCTGCACAACACGGCTTTATTAAGGGTCGGTCCACTACGACCAACTTGCTTGAATTTACCTCCTTGGTAAATGATGCATTTTCAGAGAAAAAGCAAACTGATGTCATATACACTGACTTCAGTAAAGCCTTTGACTCTGTGAACCATGACCTCTTACTTTACAAACTTAATTGCATAGGTTTCCCTCCCGCCTTTGTACGTTGGGTTTCCACCTACTTAAAAGGTAGGACCCAAAAAGTGCTTCTTAGGTCAACCATTTCGAGTTCGGTTCACGTTACTTCTGGTGTACCTCAAGGTAGTCACTTGGGGCCTTTATTTTTCACTCTGTTCATTAACGATCTACCCACTATTCTGTCCCATTCATATATTTTAATGTATGCAGATGATGTAAAGCTTATCTTTTCATACACTGATCCCCTTCTTCATAATCGTCTGCAAGACGATTTGAACGCTATGCAACTATGGTGCTCGGCCAATAAGTTGTATCTCAATTGTTCAAAGTGTATGTTCATGACATTTAGTCGAACTAGGCCCTATTTAGGTTCTTATACGATTGACAATACCCTTTGCAACGTATAAAACTGTAAAGGATCTTGAGTTTTATTTGATTGCAAATTATGCTTCAATTTGCACATCTCCACTATAGTTAATGACGCCAAAGGAGTACTTGGTTTTATTAAACGTTGGTCGAAAGAATTTAATGATCCTTTCACCACTAAACTCCTTTACGTTTCTTTAGTTCGTCCCATCCTGGAATACTGTTCATGCATATGGAGCCCACAGTATCAAATAAACCAGAATCGAATTGAATCAGTTCAAAAGCAATTTTGCTTTTCGCCTTACGTGGTTTTAACTGGGATCCCAACCTTCGTTTACCACCGTACTCCCATAGGCTTCGTCTTCTCAATCTTCCGTCTTTAATTAATCGTAGGAAAACTCTTGGTGTTGTTTTTCTTCACAAATTGATTATTGGCGAGATTGATTGTAGTTCCCTTCTGGCCCGCCTCACCTTTTCGGTCCCCCGCAGGTCTACTAGGAATTACAAGCCTTTATTTTTATCTACATGCACAACTGATTACGCTTCACACGATTCGTTTCGTGTTTTATGCACTACCTATAATAGCCTCTTTCACGTTTTCTCCTCAGAACTCTCTCTCCCTTCCCTAAAATCCGCAATTTTCCAATACCTATCGTTAAATCCTGACCTTACTAATACTAATAACTTGTTATGCTACTTTATACTAATCTAACATTCATACTATCTATTAACATATCTATTATACTATTAACAATACTAATCTTAATTGATCTGATTGGGTTTTTCTGGGTTTTCCCAATCCTAGCAACAAATGTTGGATCATTTATAATTTTGCTTACCCCAGATCTAACTATAATTTTTTTTTCGTTACAGTTCATAATTTATTTTAATTATATTTGTATTTTTAATCTTTAACTTAATTTTATACTTGGTAATTTTTTGTTTGCCGACTGCTTTTAGTCGTGCATAAATAAATAAATAAATAAAAAAATAAAATA
>NW_022995373.1:7997561-8036977 GCF_004354385.1 Drosophila innubila
AAGCACTGATATCAATGATGTTGCTCAGGTGCTTATATTCATCAAATTCGTTGACTCAGATTTTAATGTTGAAGAGGACCTTCTAAACTTAGTTCCCCTATACAACAACCACAGGGCTGGATATATTCCGAGCAATAGAAATATCAGTCCACGACATCGGTGGCTTTGAAAAACTTTGTGGTATTTGCACCAACGGAGCAAGAAGCATGCCTTGAGATGTTAAGGGCCTCAAGGGGCAATTTAAAATGAGAAAATTTGATGTCCCATTTTACCACTGCCTTACTCATCAGGAAGCATTATGCGCAAAAACCTTGCAAATGAACAGAAACAATGGAGTGCGTGGTGAAAAATTATAAATAAAATAAGAGGAGTCATAATGCTTAACCCACCGGAAATTTCAAGCTCTCTTTGCTCAGAACTTAAAGTTGATACGGTGACCTCAAATGTTTACCGAGGTTCGTTGGCTGCTTGGGGGCAGTGCCTTGAAAGATTTTTCATCTAAGAAATGACCCATAAATAAAAAGTTATTTCGAATTTAGATTTAGTTAAATAATTACATTTGCATGGCAAATCAAACGTCGAGCGAGACAGCATGTTCACGTTTGTATGCAAGGCGCGCACAAACACAGTAAGAAATAGTACCAATTTTCTTTTGATTCGATTTCAAGTACTATATGACCTAGAGACTTCAAATTTGTTATGTAGGTTCCTGGATACCATACGCAGGTCAAGTTTGTTTCAATTTAGGTGCCACGCCCCTTCGCACAAATTGCACAAAACGATTTACAAGCGCAATTTTTGACATATCTAACTGAACAATCAGTTGAGTATGCGTATTAAACGACCCTGAAAATTTCAAAGCGATTGACCCATAAATAAAGAAGTTATTTCAGGTTTACATTTAATTCAATAATTACATTTGCATGGCAAATCAAACGTGCGAGCGAGACAGCATGTTCACGTTTGTATGCAAGGCGCACAAAGACAAAACAATTAGTACCCATTTTTTTTTTGGTACCAAATAAGAATTAAGCGATAAGCAAAAATATTATCGATATCATGTAATGAAAATGTTAATGTATAATTTATGTATATACAAATATACAATTTGATTAAAATATAATTGTGTTAATATATAAATATGTATTTTTGTATGGCAAAAATCAGCGAAGCTGATAGCTATGTGTATGAAATTGCATGAGAGAAATAGCGATCATTTTGCAGCACTACTCTTGCATCTTTGCCGAGCACTGAAAGCTGCAAAATAATAATTTTAATTATTAATATTTTCGATTCCTTACACATATATATAATAAGTATCTGCTTATTATCGTTGTAAAAAACTTAGCATTTTCCGCTTTAAGAATCTCATAAAATTAGACATTGCCTTTTATTTCAAATTTCGCGCACTGCAGCAGCCTTTGGCAGGCTTGAATTTGTTGCGTGGAGGGAGAGTGAGAGAGGAAAATGGGTGCTGCCAGATTGAAGGCTGAGCAAAGTTGTAGTTTGTGGCTACTCTTGACACACGCTACATCGATTACAACGATTACGATTACGACTGCGATTTACCAATTTATCAATTTCTAATTAATTTTAAATAAGTTTATTATATTAAATTTTATTATATTAAACTTATTTAAAATTGATAAAAGATGTCAGAATTAATAAATCTGAAATATAATCATAATCGAATGATATATTAGTTCAGTGAGGCATTAATAACGTAGTCTGCAGTGATAAGCACAGTGACTGAAAGAAAACCGAAGTTGTTCATAGTTTCGCGTGTGTAATTTTGATACCCTGAGCCCATTGAAAATGGGCAACAATCAACTTTTATAAAAAAGAGTACATGGGCTCTACTGTCAGGCGTGCTCGACTGTTGCCACACCTCACCGCGAGCTTAGAAGCGGCGAGAACGGAGAGCCCCTTGTTATAATTACAAGAATTAAGTCAATAATTAATTTTACATAAAGACTCAACAATAACTGTTTTCCTACAAATTTAGGGATTCCTCGATTGTCATCATGGCGGTGTGTGACGCATCGTGTCGTTTTCACCTATATTGATGGGTGCTTATATGGAAGCGATGGTGACGTGAATGCCTTTTCGCATAGCAAGAAGCTTGGAACGGCATTGTTGTCAGCAGCTCTGCAGTTTCCGGAACACAAGTAGTAAATGGTGTGTCGACTCAGTATTTTTTTTTGTAGGAGACGATGCCTTCCCATTAAATAAAGAATAATGAAACCATATGGGCTCGAGGCCTTGCTTACGACAACCAGGCAATTTTTTAACTATCATTCAAGTCTGACTCGGCGTATTATTGAAAATACTTTCGGTATTCTCAGCACCAGGTGGATGGCCGTGCAACACTACTTTGCTGAGCCCCAGATGGGCTCAAAAAAATAGTTACAGGCATAAAAGATTATATTCCACGTAATATAGACAAACTTCAACCAACAAAAATTTGACCAATATTTCTTTCGTTCCATGGTCGCTATCAAGATCACCCAAAGTACATAAAGAAATAACAAAAAGAATATGTAGACTCCCCGAAGTGGTTCTGTTTCTTAGCAGCGAAGAGAGCTGGTGTAAAAGAATAAATATTTATTTAAACACGCATTCTTGGTTTATCTTTATTTAAATACTAGGATTTTTACAAATACAAATAGACATTATTTAACCAAAAAATTGTAAATATTTAAAACAGTAATTAAAATAAAAATATAAATATAAATGAAAAATAGTAAAAAAAACAAGGGGCTCCGCCCCTGCTCAGCAACTCGCCTACCTAAATAACTTCACTCGCGGTGAGTGCGGCTACAGTCGAAGCTTGCAACTCGACAGTAGGATACCCTGAGCCCATGTACTCTTTTATAAAGTTGATTGTTGCTTGCATTTTCAATGGGCTCAGGATATCAAAATTACACACGCGAAAACTATAGACAACTTTCGGTTTTCTTAAATCATGTGCTTATCACTGCAGACTACGTTATTATGCCTCACTGAACTAATACATCACTCGATTACGATTACGACTTGCGATTTACCAATTTATCAATTTTAATTAATTTTAAATAAGTTTAATATAATAAACTTTAATATAATACACTTTAAAATTAATTAGAATTGATAATTAGTAATCTGAGAATCCTCAATCTGCTAATCACTATCGATGTGGCATTATTGTCAAGGTAATACAAACTACAACTTTAGTCAAGCCTGATTTGGCTGGCACCCATTTTCCTCTCTCACTCTCTCCTCTTACGCAACAAATTCAAGCCTGCCAAAGGCTTTAACAGTGCTGCGCGAAATTTGAAATAGAATAAATTTACAGCGATAATAAGCAGATGCTTATTAAATATGTGTGAGAATCGAAAATATTAATAATTACAATTATTATTTTGCAGCTTTCAGTGTGCTCGGCAAAGATGCAAGAGTAGTGCTTTTAAAATGATCGCTTTTCTCTCATGTGCAATTTCATACATAGCTATCAGCTTCTGCTGATTTTTTTTACATACAAAAATACATATTTATATATTAACAGTTATATTTTAATCATTGTATTTGTATATACATAAATTATACATTAACATTTTCATTACATGATATGATAATATTTTTGCGCTTACTATTTGGTACCCAAAAAAAAAATGGGTACTTATTCGTACTGTCTTTGTGCGCGCCTTGCATACAAACGTATAAGTAAGTTTTAATTAGTTAGAATAGTGGAAACACTAAGCGAGATACTTTTGTTAACATTTATTCGAGCGATACGCTTCCTGGTGATACAAAATAAGATCTAAATCTAAAGAACATAAAAGAAACGTCTAACCTAAGCTCGCCGGCAGCGCTGCCGCTGAAGCCGTCAACCTCACATTGCTGTCCCACGGTAATGCAGCGTAAGCGCCTCGTGCATAGTGTCGCGTTACCCAGCGGATGTTGGGCAACATAATTGCAAGTTGTTGACCGATGGAACTTGCCGAATTTGACGCTTTGTTTACGCTAACTCGCTGACCACTGATAACGTTGAGTCAGCAAGTCTGGGGCCTGTGGCAAATTCTCTTCTCTACTTCGGTTGGCGGGCTCGTAGTTAACTACTCCCCTTCGAAGACCGACCGTCCTCGGTCGCGTTCAAAACTTTCACCGCTCTACGATCTGTTGGGCGTTCCGACGTCTTCTTATGAATTGACACAGGAACACGGTGCCGCATGCTATGGCACAGACTCCAAGGCCCATTCCAACTGCCAGCGCGAATCTCGATTCCGATGAGACATCATCCTTGATCATCTTGATGTAGTTAAGGTTGTCTTCACTTAGGCGGCGCAGGTAGGGAAGGCTTAGGATGGTGTCATGTCCAGTAATATTGAGCAACGGGTTTGACGCAGCTTCAGGGAACCTCTCTGGATATTTTTTTTGTTGACGTATTTCGTCCCATTTACGAGCATATGAGTCGAAAGTCAAAGTTGGGTTCCGGAAACGCTAACCTCCTTGCTTCCGTCACATACCACGACTGCTGGCCTGTCGTTGATGATTAGGATTCCCTCGTCTACCACGGTGACTGGGTCCAGTGGCTAGGCTGCGTACTACAATGCGCTATGTCTCCTGCATGAAGACCTCGGCGCATGTGTCCTCAGCTGTTTCCTCGCAGAATGTTGCCGTGCTTGTTGGGATACAACCCGTGACCGCTAGTATTTGGTTGCCACATTCTGCTACTATGTTGTCTTGAAGTTGCAGAACGGATTCGTTGTGAGTGACGGGAAGATTGTTATTTTACGGCAGAGCTTGCTAACCTTAGGATATTTTATGATAAATTTAATTACATTAGGTGATTGTAAAACCTTAATTCTAGAAACTCCTAAAAGGTCAGTAACACTAGTCCCTGTGAGCTCGTTCGTTAAAATGGACTTGAGATCGGCATGGTCTAATATGTTTGGGTTAATTACATTTGATTTAGCAAGAGTGATCGTTAGCATAAGGTTGCCAACTAATGAGAATCCTGTTCCTGGCTAGTAATGTCTCGTATAAGTGGGCAGTATCAATCTGTTTATTTTTTAAATTTTGATTAGCTTGTTGACCGTATCAGTTAGTAGGTTAATTTGACTTTGAGTCCTAGAATTAATTTCGATTTGTTTGCTATTGGAATCTATTAGTCGAGCCTCAGTTATTCTAATGTTTTCTAGGTCATGCGCGTCCGGCGTTCCCGCTACTACTTTTAGTGTTGTCCCTAAGAGTCTAAACTTCTCGCTAGTCGGTGATGAACGCTGAGAGCTGCCAACAAGTCCCGGACATGTCCAGTGTCCACCTCCAGAGCTTGCATGTGAGATTGTGGAAACATTTCCGTCAGCCTGGTCTCGTCAGCCATGCGGGTGAACTCTGTAAGATTCTAGTGTAGTGCAAGAAGTCGTAGTCCCTCCATACGAGTACGTCCCCGTCCGTGACAGGAATATAGTTCGAGTGTGAGTAGTCCGTTATTCGTGCCGTTACTGTAGTCAGCATTAACAGTATCGTTCCGTACATCGTTGTCCAGTTGGTCCTGTAATGTAATTGTCCGTCAGTTGGAGTTTCGAAATAAAGTCTAAATCTATCTTAATGATTAAACAGTAAACCTAACGGAGGTTGTCCTTGTGGACCACCCTTCCCTTAATGAGGACCGTTGTCCCCAAGTCCGCTTCTACCTTCTCCTCGTTGCACAATGGTGTGAGCTTATTCCCCAACCTCCTGTTTGTCTTGACGAGGACTTTTTCGCCTACTTCGAAAACCCTGTTCTGTCTAGCCTGGTTGATTCGAGCATTTTGCACTAGTTGTGCTTTTTCGATCCTATCCCTGACGCCTTGATGGGCTTCCGGCCCGCTGCTATGCACGATGTCAACTGGTCTTCTGTCGGTGACCGAATGAATTGTTTTATTATACTCGATCGTAGCCCGAAGGATTAGCTCGACCGTGTTGCTGATGCCTCTCTGCAATTTGAGGCATCGGGCAATTTCTAGAAGAGTGCTGTGGAAGCGCTCAACTTGCCGTTGACGTGCTGTGCAACGGAGGCGCGTTTGCAGTATTAACCCCAAAACTGTTTAACAATAGGGATGTTACAGTGTCAGACTTGAGTGAAGGCTCGTTGTCGCAATACACTTGTTTTGCATGGGGAAAAAAGTTCATAATAGTGAGCAATGGAGGTATAATGTCCTCGATCGTCCGGGACGCTATATGCTGAACAGTAGCGAACTTTGAATATTTGTCAATGCAGGTTAGAAAGTATTTCCGGTCTGTCGAGAAGATATCGATATGTAGCATCTCCCCGGTGCGTGAAGGGATTGGAGTTTGTCCAAGTTCCTGCTTCTTTGGATGTCTGTCGTATTTCGCTTTCGAACAAACCTTACAATTGAGAATTACCTCGTTTGCGAGTTTGGTCATTTTTGGGAAGTAGTAATCGTTCATTACCTGCTTCACATTTTCCTGGGCGGCCCTATGGGCGCGATTATGCTCAGTGGTGATGATTTCCCTTCTCTCCCCACTATCGTAAACGTCGTTGACAATGTTCTTACAATGCCAGAATTTTGTAGTGGGAAAAGATTTGACCAGTTCGTGTTGAATCTGGGCCAGTGTTGGAAACTCGCAAAGTATCGCGTTTACCACATTTGGGTTGATCACTGATTTCACAATGTCAATAAGGGAATTTTATCGACAAAGTTGATTACATGTCGAGTTTTTCTCCGAACAGGATGAAATTTCTCTTTAAGGGAACCTGGCCTCCTCGAGGACAATTTGGTTTCTGAAACAATTGACCGGCTTGGTAGTTGTCTCAATAGTGTAGGTCAGGGATGCCTCGCTATGAATAGTAGCGGCGTCTGACTCAGGCTCATTATTCTCGAGCGCATTTACCTTTTGTCGTGATAAGGCATCAGCCACGTGATTCTCCTTACCAGGTTTGTAAAAGGTTTGCCCCTAGCTCTTCAATGCGTGCTTTCCAACGCTTGATTTTTTGCATTCGGTTTCCTCGGACACCGCAAACGTAAGTGGCTGGTGGTCCGTGAAGATATTAATGTCTTTTACCCCGTAAAGGTAATGACGAAGCTTGGCGAGAGCCCAAACAATGGCTAACAGTTCACGCTCGTTAGTAGCGTAATTTGCTTCCCTGTCTTTAAAGTTCGTGATATCATGGTTATAGGCCTGCCGTTTTGCGAAAGAACTGCCCCAATGCCATAATCTGACGCGTCAGTGGTCAGATCAAATGGTTTTGTAGTCAGGGTACATCAGCAATACGTCTTCCGAGGCTAAGATATTTCTTAGTTTCTCAAAAGCGTTGCGTTGTTTCTCGTTAAGTTTTACAGGATCTTTTTCGACCTGTACCTTACGGAACCATTTTCACCTTAAGGATATCGGAAGGGTTTTGCTATTGAAGCAAAATCTTTATGAAGCAGCGGTAGTAGCTTAACCCCAGGAACGACCTAATTGCGAAAAGTGAGTCTGGCTCTGCGTACTGCTGGATGGCTTTCACCTTCTCAGGATCCGTTTTGCGCCATTATTCGTCACGATGAATCCCAAATATTCGACGCTGTTTCTAAAAACTGTGACTTTTCTTGGGCTACCCTCATATTTGCGTCCCGCAAACTTTTGAGAACCCATTCAACGTGCTTGACATGCTCCTTTTCACTTTCGGAGAAGATAATGACGTCATCGACATAGACATAGCATGATTTGCCAATCTGTTCTCGAAGAACGTCATCAATGGCCCTTTGAAAAATGCTGCCAGCGTTTTTCAGGCCGAATGGCAGTCGACAGAATTCGTATTTTCCGCCGCTAACAGAAAACGCCGTTTTTTCCCTATCTTGCTCCGCCAGAGTTATCTGATGGTAGCCGGACTTGAGATCGAGCGTTGTAAAGAACTTTGCTTTACCTAAGTTCGCCAAGATCATCGTTATGCTTGGCATGGGGTACTTGTCGGCAATTGTGTTTTTATTCAGTTTCCTGAAATCAATCACTAGCCGTTTTTTCCTATTGCCGTCACTGTCGATACCCTTCTTGTCCACCACCCAAACTGGGTTGTTGTAGGGTGAACTAGATTTTCGAATGATGCCGTTTTTTAGAAGGTCGTTTACCTCTGAGGCAACAAAGTCATCTACACCGCGCGGGTATGGGTATAGTTTTGAATGGACAACTTGATCGCTCACTGTTCTTATAGTGGCGACAACAGCCGTGTTAAAAGGCAGAGACTCGTTAGGGTCCGCGAATGCGTTTGCACAATCTTTTAACATTTGCAAGAATTGCGGTTTTACCGCAATTGGAACTTCGATGTCAAGAATCTTTGAATGATTCACATCTCTGCAATTATGGTAGTGTATCTTTTCTTGAACACCACCCGCTACCAAAGTACCTTTTTTCAGGCTGATAGCGGCATCGACTTGCTTTAACAGGTCGAGGCCAATGATCCCGTCAAATGTGGACAGGTTATCCAAAATAAAAAATGTTGCCTTCTGTCCAAACATCGGTAACAAGCACTTCTTAGTTATGCTGTTCGAACCGTGAATGGATTGGATGACAAACTGGGATTCGACCGGGCCTACACCTTTTAGTTGTTCGAAGGGTTTGATGTAGTTTTAGATGCGCCCGTGTCGATTAATAGTTTAAGGCTTACTACTCTTCGCCGAAGGAACGGCAGCAGGGACTTTGCCTAAAATTGACGCTGTCAAAAGGAAGTTGGCGCTGTCGTACTCGTATTCATTATCGGATCCGTCTTCGATCTCGGCTACGTTCTCCTCAGCTTTCCCGCTGTAAGTCGTATCTTGATCCGTTTCAGCTGAGACATGGTCTACCCTTTGGCGCCTTTGGCCAGATACCCGTTCGGACGTATTGGAGCGTTTCATGGCTTGACCCTGGTTTTGATTAACTCTTCCAGAGCCTTGAGCCTTTTGAAAGCTCGTGGGTTGCCTAAATTTGGACATCGAATGGTCAACGTCCATTGGTTCCACCCCTGATGAATTACCTGATGTAGGGTTAGCTGCCTCAGACCTCTGTTGCCATTTCTGTCTTTTAAATGCTGGGCTTTTGCCCTGGTTACTCTGAGCATTGGGTTTTTGCTCCTGAGACTGATAATTGTGGCGACTCTGGTTTCGTGACTCATTCCTATTAAGTTTCTCCTCCTGACCCCTGGCATAGCTTGTCGCAAATGCGTATCGTTCATGGTTGGCTTCCACCTCTTGGGCCAATGCTAAGGCAGAAGGCAAATCCGAAGGGTGTGCCGCAAACAGAACGTCGGTCAAACTTCTCTTTAAGCCGGAGATAAATACTCAACGCGTCTCCCTGAATTTTCGCACATGCCCTTTGCTAAATCATTGTCGTAGGTCATGTTTACTTTGTTAGTGAGCAAGGTGAGCTTTTTCTCTACCTCGTCATAGTACTCTAAGATACCCATTTGTCCCTGTCTCAGCGTACCCATTTCTTGTTCAATAACGTGTATGGGTCTCTTATCACCATAAGTGAAATCGAGGCGAGCTATGATCGCTTCGAAATTAAGGACTGTATTAAAAAGCCAGTACTGCGTTAGCAGGTCCCTTTACTTTGTTACGAATAATTATGACAGCCTGATAATGTCGTGAACTACCGACATAATTTTCGAAAATTTTGTACGATGCATGGGCCGCTTGTCGCCAAGCTACGTATGTGTCATGCGTCCCAAGAAAGTCAGGTAAGCTTTTACCGCGTCCATGGGTTCATCACAAGTTCTACCCGGAATAATTTCCGCCTCTTTGTAGACTTTTACTTCAGGAGTTACTAACCTTGTTGCCTCTAGTCGCCCTGACAATTCTTCTATTTTCTTTTCTAGTTCCGCCCTGATCTGCTGTTCTCTTCTATTTGATTCCTCGGCTTGAAATCTTAAAGCAGCATCGATGATCGCGCATTTGGTTTGCGTCCATTTTGTCGTTATTATCTTCGGGTGGGTAGCTTTAACTTCAGATACCTGCCACAGGTCTTGTACTAAGTCTGCTAATTCGCTATCGTCTGAATCGGTTCGTGTTCTATAACTCATAAGACTCAACCTACTACGATACGTAGCATACGAAACCAAAAGAAGAAATGATTTTTCACACAAGAACAGGAAACTCACAAATTTAGCATAAACTTTAAAACTTTAAAAACCTATGTGATCTCAAGTATTTAATCGAAAGGCTCACTTACATGCTCTCTCTTATTTATGCGACTATTTGTGCGGGTGCTGCTGCTCCGTTGATGTTGCTGTCTGTTGATGTTGCTGCTCCGTTGATGTTGCAAGGCTTCTTTATTTTCTTCTCCGCTGCCCGAAGAGCTCCTGCGGCTTCGGTGTACTTTGATGGTGGCTTTGTTTTACTTGCAACTCGTTTGTGTTGCACTTCACTTGCGTTGGTTTGGTTTAGTTTTTGTTTTACTTGCAACTTATTTGTGTTGCATTACACTTCACTTGTGAGTTGTATTTTAGTTTTATTAATCCGCGACGCGAGGGATTTATTTATTCAACCGTGAGTTACCGTGGTTGGGCGCCAGTAAGTTTTAATTAGTTAGAATAGTGGAAACACTAAGCGAGATACTTTTGTTAACATTTATTCGAGCGATACGCTTCCTGGTGATACAAAATAAGATCTGAATCTAAAGAACATAAAAGCTTAACGTCTAACCTAAGCTCGCCGGCAGCGCTGCCGCTGAAGCCGTCAACCTCACATTGCTGTCCCACGGTAATGCAGCGTAAGCGCCTCGTGCATAGTGTCGCGTTACCCAGCGGATGTTGGGCAACATAATTGCAAGTTGTTGACCGATGGAGCTTGCCGAATTTGACGCTTTTGTTTACGCTAACTCGCTGACCACTGATAACGTTGAGTCAGCAAGTCTGGGGAGCGCGTGTGGCAAATTCTCTTCTCTACTTCGGTTAGCGGGAAGCTCGTAGTTAACTTATACATGCTGTCTCGCACGCACGTTTGATTTGCCATGCAAATGTAATTATTGAACTAAATGTAAATTCCGAAATAACTTCTCTATTTATGGGTCAATCGCTTTGAAATTTTCAGGGTCGTTTAACACGCATACTTCTCAACTGATTGTTCAGTTAGGGAGTGCTATGTCAAAAATTGCGCCTGTAAATCGTTTTTTTGCAATTTGTGGGCGAAGGGGGCGTGGCATCAAAAACAAACTTGACCTGCGTATGGTATTCACAAACCTGCATTCAAATTTGAAGTCTCTAGCACTTACAGTCTCTGAGATCGACGCGTTCAAACAGACGGACAGACGGACGGACGGACAGACGGACAGGGCTAGATCGACTCGGCTGTTGATCCTGATCAAGAATATATATACTTTATGGGGTCTGCCACCCCTCCTTCTGCCTGTTACATACATTCTGCCGAACACATTATACCCTTTTTTGCCCATTTTCAATGGGCTCAGGGTATAAAAATTAAGTAATTAAAAAAAAATGAAAGCTAAGAAATGAAAATAAAATAAATAATAAATTAAACCAAAATTAATCTTTTCTTGACATGCTTCGGTACTTCCAGAAGACTTGAGTAACCTCTTCTTCAGCTTGCCGTCTTAGCTCTGGATCTATTTCATTAAGTAAACCCTGCCAATAAGTTACAAGTGGACGGTCAAGAATTTCAGAATGCTTGGTTATAAAGCTGCCTAGCATTCCAATCACCTCCTCGGCTCTTTCTCCTCGACCTTCCGCCTCTTGCTGGGCTGTGTATTCTGGACATGGATACATATATATAAAATTATTTCTTTGTCAAGCACTTATTGAACTTACATTTGTACTTACATAGGAATACGAAGACGCGTTTCTGTGGCACATCTAGTGAACTATCATTTTCCACAACGCTGCAGAAAGATAAGTCCGTCTCATCAGCTGAGTTTTCCCAATCATTTTCAAATGATGGTTTGTCGGTGCTATGTCGTCGAAGCCCATGGTGACAGTACTACAAGATTAAGTGAAAAATGTTAATGCCAATTTGCATATAATATTATAATAACATTATATCTACCGTCTTTGCGACGAGAGGTCCGGTAGGAAGGCCATATTATCATTTGCCCTGGGCTGCCCTACCACTCTTCCTCTTTTCAGACGGCAATGGTATCTGTCTATCCCGAAGAGACTTCCATGTTGTTTTGCACTCGTTCACTAAAATTTTAATATCCATTTTATTGTATGTTTATTAAGTTTGCAATACGAATGAACTAACCGCTTCTGTTGAGGACCTCCGACACACTTTCCCAAGCACTTTTCGTTTGAATTGCATCATAATGGTGCTTATGAAACAAATCCCATATTATGGGCTTTGATTCAATATCTTGAATTAAAACAATTTTATCCATTTCATTAAATAAATTAATTCGCTTGTTTTTATTTTCAAGTTTGCCGCGGCCATTTTAGCTTGACAGGCGTAAAATGTTTGAACAATTCCATATTTTCACAGTCACCCGATCTAAATGCTGGCAGTGTTGAAAAACGACAATTTCTTGATCTGGCAACTCTGTGTTATCCGTTCTCCGAACAAACTAGCTAAACCGCTGGCTGAATTTCTGTCGATCTAAGTTAGCAACTGTTTTTTTTATATGGATTTGACATTTAGCGCACCCCCTTTTATCTTATGGCCATACTCAGCTTTAAGCTTAGCTCGTGAAGAAGGACTAAAAATATTGTTAGTTTTAAATACAAATGCTTCTGCACAATGAAACAATTCTTTGTATATGCTGTTCGCATTTGGATCCAGCTTCCCCACGTCATAAAGGCAATCAGTAGCGCTGCAAAATTCAAAATCGCACTGGAAAACCATCTAGGCACCACATAAATACAAGTATATATAAAACATAACTAGTTAAATTAAAAAATATATGAATTTTAAATAGTAGGGATGGATAAAGAGAGACAGAGAGAGCGAGAGAGAGATCTTAATTAAAGTAAGTTCAAATGTAATTCAAATGTACTTGTAATCTCGCTTAAATGCTAAGAAATTCAAAGTTTATATTATCTTGCACTTGTTGTGACTAGCGCCTTAATTTATAAGTATGCCATATGCTTGTCGCTCTAGGATGAAAGCACAAATAAATAAATTAATAATAAATGTATTAATTATACTATCCTTTCCGAATTTATCAGCAGGGACTGCTTGCCAATTGCCGTGCAGATGATTGGGCACGCCCGCACCACCGTTGTGGCCTCGGCGTACTTGGAAATGTCGGATCCACACCGACATTTGTAACCAGAATCAGGATGAATCTATGTCTGATCATAAAACCATCCTTTTTGAGCTGCAAGTTAATAAGGATAGCAGCATACCAGCCCGCAATCCCAGGAAAACTTCTTGGGATAAGTATAAAACGACCCTGCAACTAAACCTTTCCAATGGAAGTTCGGGTATACCCCGATCGCCACTGGAACTAAAAACAGAGGTAGGCACCCTAAACAGTAGCATAATAAATGCATTTGAAGAAAGCTGTCCTTTTGGAAGAAAGCGCAAGGAAACAGACGCCCCTTGGTGGAACGACAGCCTTGAGAGGCTACGACTCTACACCCGACGCATCTTTAACAGAGCAAACAGACGCGGAATATGGGACTCATACCGTGAAAGCCTTACATCCTACAACAAGGAGATAAGAGAGACCAAACGGAAGAATTATCGCGAATTCTGTAAAAGTATAGAAAGTACAATTGAACAACAATTTAACATACAATTTGAACAATCATAAGCAGTAGCATAGCAAGACTGGCGCTTTGAGACGCACTTCCCAGGGAGCATCCCCTTACATAAAGATTCCGTCGAAATAAGGAACATCATCAGGCCAACGTACACCGACTGGGAAATTGCCAAGTTAAAGGTAACGACGGAACGGCTACAATTGGCAATTGGAACATTGCAGACATTCAAGTCTCCAGTACTAGATATGATATCACCATCCTTTCTACAGCAAAGGCAGCCTTATCAGCCTTGCACTTGGTCACATACCGAGTACATGGCGCAGAGCTAGGGTGGTCTTCATCACCAAGGCAGGGAAGAAAGATTTCACCAAACTCAAGTCCTTCAGACCCATCAACTTGACATTGTTTTTGCTGAAAACGTTAGAAAAGCTGGTGGACTACAATATAAGAAGTACACTGCTGATGCAAACTCCACTGCACCCAACGCAGCATGCATACAGAGCTGGCCGATCCAAGAATACGGCCCTATACCGCACCTTGCGCTCAGTAGTTGACAATATGCGCCTTCCTGGACATAGAGGGGGCCTTCGACAACACATCCCACATGGCTATCCAGGCAGCCCCGTCCAGGAGGGGCCTAGATCCAACCACATCTATACAAGCCATCTAGACAAGCCATGGCAACAGTTCAAGACAGCACATTTACAGTTACAACCACAAAAGGATGTCCTCAAGGGGGTGTTTTGTCTTCACTACTCAACCCCGCCAAAACAGTCACCGTACCCTTTACTTTCAAAAAGCATATTTGAAACAAGTAAGAAGGTAAAATTCCTAGGAGTCATCTTGGATGTCAGATTAAACTTCGGCTCACATGTACAGAACGCGATAGCAAAGTGCTCTAGAGCACTCTATGCATGTCGCACCATAGCCGGGAAGTCATGGGGCACATCACCGAAGATAATCAGATGGCTATACCTAATGGTTGTCAGGTCCATGCTCACCTACGGAGCAATAGCCTGGGTGATAGAGCACAGCTTATCACCGTCAAGAAACAGTTGCAAAGATTGCAACGAATGGCCTGCGTATGTATGACAGGGGCTATCAGCACCTGTCCGACAACGGCCATAGAAGTTTTAATGGAGCTCCAGAACCGTTCTGTGGAATAGGAAGACACACGATACGGTCGTATTGGACGGGGACTACAGGTCTTAGACAAGCCAAGCATCTCCTAGTTAATTATAACCCAAAGCGGTTCAAAAAAGTAATCTCATTGGGGAAGATTAGACTCAAGATACTTACTGGTCTCATGACGGGCATTGTAAATTAAAAAGTCACCTATCTAATTTAGGAAATATAAGCAACGGAACCTGCAGTTTCTGCAATTGCGAAATGGATTCCTCACGGCATATCTTAGCAGAATGTGCTGCCTAATCCAATCGTAGATGTAACCATCTAGGGAGGTATGTCATACAAACAGAGGACATTGCAGACCTCAACACTATTAAAATACTCAAACTTGACCGAGAAGTAGGGTTGATGGATGAGCTATAAGCTCAGATTATAATATCTCATAAAAGAAAAAAGTTTTTCATACTAAAACTTGATTTTCGACCGATTGCTCCTATGCGCACTATATGATATAGTGGTCCGATCGAAAATAGAAAAAAGGTTGATCTGTCTACAAAATAGTGGAATCTACTTACCAAGTTGGGTGTCACTAGCTTTTAAATTGTTCTTATAATTTGGATATGAAATTTTCTATGTCGATTTTTAGGCGGTAAAGGGGGCGTGGCCAAATTTTGAAACAAACTTGATCTGCTTGCACATACAGATCTAGGCGCACATACAGACGGACAAGCAGGCGGCCATGCTTATATCGACTCGGCTATTGATGCTGATCAAGAACTTATATACTTTATAGGGTCTGCCACGCCTCCTTTTGCCTGTTACGCACATATTCCTTCCAACAAACTTAAAAGACCCCTGTACTTTTTTTAATTACGGGGTCTAAAAATGAAATCTGTTAAACAAATTTAATGTTGAAGCCCTTTGAGATTTTGTGCGAGATTAACAAAAAGAATAACAATGATAAAGCAGCATAGCTAACAACAACAAAAATGCAAAATATTGCAATATTTTATTTTTGAATTTAAAAAATATGATAAAACTAGTGGGCCGGTGCTACAGTCGAGCATACTCGACTGTCGGAGACCCCGTTCTTACTATGACAAAAACTAATAATGGAAAAAATTAAAAAATATTTAGTTAACTTAAATGTATATTCTATCAGATTGGTTACGATGTCTCATTTGCATACTAATGGTGCATTTACACTAGTTGATGCAGCGTCAATTCAATCAACAATTGATATCCAACGTCAACGCATTTGTTGTGTTTACATTAGTTGATAGAGTTGAATAAAAAATCGGGTTGCCAACTAATTTTCGAGTTGAACAACGCGCAAGATGCCAACGCGTTGATATTGAAGTTGAGAGTAATTTTCACCAGTTGATATCCACATTCGTTGACATTCACGTTGCTTAGCATTTTTCGTTGACGTCGAACTTGTGAATGTGTCGAAACTGATTTTAATCGATATTGGGTTGTTTTAATAATTGAGAAAAGTAAAAAAGTGGTAAGTACTTATGCATATGTATTTTAAAACTAGGTCATATGCAATCTGTTTACCTTACAATAAAATCAGAACAATGGCAACAGCGAAGAAGAGCAAAATAGCGGCAGCAGTGATTTTGGTTTTAGCTCTCGAGGACGAGGAAGAGCAAGAGCTAAAAAAACGCAAGCGAGCAATGTGGGTTCAAGAACTCTATTTGGATAGAGACGAAAGTGGTTTTTTACGATCATTTGAGACAATATTTCGATCGAATAGTCCTGATCGTTTTAAGGACTTTGTCCGAATGAGCCCAGACGATTTTGATTTTTTGCTTGAACGTGTGAAGCCTTTTATTCAAAAAGCGGACACAAGTCTCCGAAAATCTATATCTGGCGCAGGTCTACTTTCGATATTGAAGTATGTATCTTTCAATAAATATGTATATAAATAAATGAATATTTATTTTTTAATAACATTTTATTATTATTTATTGTTTTTTATAGACTGCACACTTGAAATAACAGACAACATTAAACAAATCGGATGGCAAGCGAAGTGTTGCTACCTCCAATCTGTAAATAAAGTTTGTCAACACAAAGCAAAAGAATGAACACGAGCTCAACTTATTTTTGTGTTGTCAACGCGCCGATTGTGTCTTCAACTGTTGACACAAAGTGTTTACACTGTGTTTACACTCACAGCAACAATTGATGATTCTCGCATTGTCAATCTACTGTCAACGCAACAGTTGATCAAGTTGAGAGCTGTTCACACTAGGATTAATAAAGTTGATATTTTGACTTGTTTATCAACTAGTGTAAATGCACCATAACTCGATTTGAAAAAGTAATATATAATTTGCGAGTTTCATTGAAATACCCAGTAGTTCCAGACCTCAAGGACAAGTTGTGGAATCCATGTGGACTTGTCCCCAATCGATAGGGAAAACCTAGGGACATGGTAGGAAAAACGTTGAGCACTTTAACATTGTCATGTCCTTGGATTGAGGACAGAGGACACCTCCCTAGGTATTCCCTTACATAGTCCTCACGAAAACGTTAGGGAATCCTCGTGGAAGTGAAAAAATAAATGTTTACGTCGCTAAACAAGCGTCGTAAACATGGTGTTCCATTCCATTGTTGTAGTATCCTGATTATGTTATAGCCTATTTCCACGAAGCACATTTGGCTCATCCGACGCCATTTTCATCATCCGGCCCGAATGTGGACTTCATTTCAGGACAAAATCCGGATGATGATGTTGGCTCATCCATAATGAATGAGCCGATTTTTTCCCATTCGCCCTGCGAATTTTAGTATTTTCTATCGACACGCGATGTTTATCGATGAGCACGTGAAAAATGAAACAATCATCACTATAATCAGCTGATTTGTTGAATGAAAATGTAAGTATAAAATTTGCGCCAATTGGATTTTCAAAATATATTTAAAATATTTATTTTTCAGATGAGCAAGCAAAGGAAAGCAGCTATTCAGTGGAGCAGCCATCATGAGGCCATTCTCTTGGAGCTGTGGGAGGAGAGCTTCAGTGCGCTGAACTGCCACATTTATCAAAAAATGGGCGAAAAACATTTGGAGGCAGACTTCAGCGTCCCTTGGAAGGAAATTCGGACCAAGGTGGACAATCTCACCAGAAAATACAAGTGAGTTCATATATCCACACAAAATATTTAGAACATATTATTATTTTTTTTGTATTCCATAGGGATGAAATAAAAAAAAAGGCTCATCTGGAGGTGCACCCTCAAAATGGCAACATTTTGACAAGGTGCACCGCATTTTGGGTGCTGTGAAGTCGGTCCACTTCACACATTGTGTACTGGATACTGCAGGTAAGCTGAAATGTATGATTATATGTTATGTTGTTCACTAATCGAAATTGTTTTTCAGTCGACAATGATGAAAGTTGGGAAAACTTTATAAACATGGTCTCTCGAGAACGGGCTTCAAGTAAGGAGCCATCGCAACCCTTGGACTCCGATATACTGCTGTCCACCTCTAGTGTGCTGTCGCCAATAGAAGTGAGCAACGAATCTGAGGCTACAAGCTCGTCCGTAAGGAGTAAAAGAGCAGTGGACAGCAGTATATCGGAGTCCAATGGTTGCGATGGTACGAAGAGACAAAGGACCAAGTTTAACCCAAAACGGAGATGACTGCGTATGAGTCGGCCATGCTCGCTGCCACCATCGAGGCGAATGAAAAGCGGACAAAGAGATGGTGCGCCTCGGCTCCGAGCGAAATGAAAACTCGCTGCGGTTTCAAGAGAAATGTCTGGAGCTCTTAGAAAAACATTTGAGCAAATAATAAATAATAAAAAAAAAATAATAATAAATAATAAATAAATAATAATAAATAATAAATAAATAATAATAAACAATAAATAATGAATAAATAATATTTTTGTATTAAATTTTTTATAGATTTTTATTTATTATGAACATATCTTGCGAGGGCTTTTCTAATGTTTTCAGCGGACCTATCGAAATCATAGGCTGTACTCGAACTCTCAGGTTGAGTACGCACATTGACCTGCCTCCAAATTTTCAGAAATGTCACTGTTGTGACAATTCAAAAAATTGTGCAGAACGCAACAAGTTTAAATAATATGCGGCACCTTGTCAATATGGTTGTCGACACCTCTACCAATTCGTCGAAACCGGGCCTTCAATTGTCCAAAGGCATTTTCCACAACTCTCCTCGATCTGGACAGAGCATAATTAAAGGATTTCCTTTCCTCGTCTTCTGTTGTGTTGAAGGGGTATGGCTTCATTATCTGTGTTGACAATTTAAGAGCAGAGTCCGCAAGAAGCACCACAGGAACGTCGACTCCACCGATGCGCTTTGAATTTTCTGAAAGCAGCGTTGTGCAATCCAGCATCCTTTTTAAACTTGTGCTTTCAAACACCTGGGAATCATGGAAGCGACCTGGGGCACTCACATCCACATAAAGAAATCGATATCTAGAGAA
The DNA here is from genome assembly GCF_004354385.1 of Drosophila innubila. Lineage (NCBI taxonomy): Eukaryota > Metazoa > Arthropoda > Insecta > Diptera > Drosophilidae > Drosophila > Drosophila innubila. The sequence continues at coordinate 8,016,815 of NW_022995373.1, forward strand.
AAATATACAATTAGTTTATTGGTTAAAGATTACTTATATTGTACTCTACCGAAAATCCACCAAAGCGAAAAGTATGGTTGAGTACCATCCTTTATATTTATAATTAATCTGCAGCTTCAGCTACGCGAGGTGAACTTCGAAGTGGCTTCCATCTATAAGAAATTTGTTTCATTAAAAGCTTCATAAAATGGAAACAACCCTTCCAATTGCACCGAAACATTGCGGAAATCAAGCGCTTCAAAGCCTTGCACTCCTCCAGTTTTTCTTGGGTCATGAAGTCTTTTGGCAGATTTTCGTGTCCCAGAACTCGATGTACTTCAAAGCAAAATTCTTGAATAATTTTCACACCATCGAGTCCGAAACGCCGAATAGTCTGCCCACAGCGCGATACTCCGACGATGACCCCAGAGTGTAGAGTGCTATGGCAATTCCTTCTCTAAGGGAATGGCCTTCCGCATTACTGTGTCTTGCTTTGTCAATCCTTCAATCGCTCGGTCAATATCTCGAACGTATTCCTTTCCACTCGGAAACCCTCCTTAAAAAATGCCTCCGAGTTGGTAGGCACGTCGCACTCCCAAAACTTTCCATGACGTTCCTATAGTACATCAATTATAGTTACATTATTGTGCCGGACAACGATATAACTGATATGTTATTACAAATTCCCGTACAGATGGACACTTTGGAATAGTTGGCTGTATGGCAGATGGCAGCACAATTTCATTATAAAATTCTGCCATTTCCGCCTCCACCTCATCATCCATCTGCTCCATATGGTCCACATTTGTCCTCACTGCCTGCCAAGTTGTCCAAAATTTGGCTTTGTTCATTTTATTTTCACTGTTCTGCATTGTCTTAACTTTGTTGTTTGCACTCGATATGAAAATAAACACCGAACAGCTGATTTATTTCAGGCTAATGAAAACTGCTTTGACAGTTGAAAATTCGGTCGTGGAAAGCCAAAAATGAGGCACATCCAAATGTGACCAGATGAGCCAAATGTGAGTGGTCGTGGAAATAGCCTATTACACATGAATTTTATCGATTGTTAAGCTTATAGTTATCGGAATATAGCAATTTTTGTAAAGTCATTGTAGATATGTACATATGAAAATTTACAGAGATTTTAGCTTGTACAATCACTTTGAATCAGTCAGCAGAAGTAAAAAGTTTAAAATTTTCAAAATGGTCCTCGACATTTCTTTCCTCTTTGGTTGGGAATCTTTGTTCAAGAATTCGGAGTCGATCGTCCATACTAAAAATGATTTAAGTGTACTCATGGTGCATTTTACTATTATGAAGAAACTAAAAGTACTGTGTGTTGGAACACAATCCAACGTTAACATCCCGGTTGATCTGCAAGTGACCGAAGAATTGCCGAAAGGTTATAAACATAACCACAAATACAGTTTACAGTATATACGAAACGGAAAAATCCTGTTGTTTCAGGCCAGAGCCGCGGACGACCATATCGTATTCAATCTTCGCGAAGGGCGCAAGAAAGTTCAATAATGACAGTATATTTGGATGATGACATGCCAAACCTCACTTTGATATCTTGTGCACTGGTCTATTGCGAAGAATTCATTCATAAGATGTATGAAGAGCTGATAGCTCCTTGGGTCTTAGGTAAGAAATCATAGATTAATTGTTTGTACATTGGGGGTTATTAATAAGTATTTCGCTAGATGCTGTTCTGTAAAGTATACATATTAATGTGCAGCGCATTGTGGTTGTTGGCACATGTGAATGTGAATGTGATAAGCGTGCCACATGCAAATACAGATACAGATGTTGTTATGAATAATAATACCAGCCCATATAATACATTGTTAGATTGGTTGAGATATCTCAACCAAGAAATTTGTCATACTAAAACTTTATTTTGAACTTATCGTTCATATGACAGCTGTATGATATAGAAGACCGATTTTAACCAAACTTGGTCAGGATGCATAACATCTAATATAGCCCAGATGCGTATTCTTTAAGTTTTTTTCAGATATCTCAACAAATAAAAAACTTTCCATACTAAAATTTCTTTTTCGATGTGACGTTCCTATGGCACCTATATGATATAGTGGTCCGATTCAAAAAAAAAAAAGAAGACAAACTTGATCTGCCTATGATATCCAGGAACCTACATACCAAGTTGGAAGTGTCTAGCTCTTATGGTTACTGAGATCGACGTGTTCAAACAGACGGACATGACTAAATCGACTCGGCTGTTGATCCTGATCAAGAATAGTTATATACGTTAGGGAGTCTGCCCCCTTCTGCCTTAAAGTCATTCTCCCAAAAACACATTATACACTTTTTGTCCATTTTAATGGTCACAGGGTATAAAAAAGTAGAAAACAATGGAGAGAAAAAGTCAGGCAGACAATTCCCGGTTTGTAAGCCAATTTGCACTTAGGCTTATCTAATGTCATATCATTTGTATAATGTTGTGCTTGGCCTGATACTTGATACCAACTGTAGTATTGACTTCCTCTCTCTCCCCCTCTATCGCTCTCTCTCTCTCTCTCTTTCTCTCTCTCTTTATCACTATACATGTGTACCTTATCCTCCGGGGTTCATTTCTAAGCTCATTTATGTTTATCACAAATGCGTGCCCAAGTGTGTCGTTATTCTTCTTCTTTTTCTTTGGCGCGAACAAAAACATTTCAAATTAATTTCAAAAAAAAAAAAAAGAAACACATCATTTTGATGATATCATCATGAGATTTCAATAAGGAAAGTTTTAGATCGTTTAAAGGAATACAATCTTAAACTACAATTAAGTAAATGCATCTTTATGAAAAAGAGAGACTTCATTTCTAGGACACATCGTAACTCCCGACGGGATTAAACCAGAACCACAAAGTAGAACCAATCCAACGCTATCAATACCAAAGAATTCAAAAGAAATAAAATCGTTCCTAGGTTTGGCAGGATACTTGCAAAAAATAGCAAAACCAATGACAAATTATCCTAAAAGAGATCAAACTATAGACGTAAACAATGAAGAGTATAAAAATTCGTTTAGTAAATTAAAGATTTTAATTGCCAGTGACCCCATACTAATACGACCCAATTTTAATAAAAATTCACCCTCACTACAGACGCAAGTAATTTTGCATCAGGTGCCGTTTTAGCACAAGAAAATAAACCAATATGTATTTCCAGTCGAACTCTAAATGAACATGAAACCAGCAATTGAAAGAGAGCTATTACCCATAGTATGGGCTACACAATATTTTCGACCTTATCTATATGGACGCCGATTTACAGTACAGACAGATCACAAACCTTTAGTTTGGTTGGAATCTCTTAAAGAACCCAACATGAAACTTCAAAGGTGGAAAATAAAGTTCAACGAATTTGACTTTGAAATAAAACACATACAAGGAAAAGAAAATCATGTTGCAGACGCTTTGTCCAGAATAAAATCAATGAAACATTTATAGGAGACGCGCATAGTAAAGATAACGATAGTCAGATCAGAAGATAATAGTCAGTATATTCCGGTAACAGAAAGACCAATAAATCATTACAATAAGCAAATTATAATGATTAAAGGAACTGAGTATAAGATAAAAACAGAAAAATATTTCAATAAAAACATAACGCAAATAGAATACGTATCGCCAATAAATTAAACAGAGTAATAGACATACTAGAAAACGTCGTAGGAACCAAAATACAACAATTTATATTACTGACGATCGTGACTTCGCGCTAATACAAAGAACATACATGACCTTCTTAAATCCCAGAATTAGAGGAAAATTGACCAAATAAACAGCATTAAAGAAAAATATAGAAAGCTATGCAGATTTCAAGGAAATGAGTTTAAAATTACATGAGGAAAAATTACATCAAGGTATAGAAAAAGTTGTAAATGAATTTAATGCTTCAGGCTTTATTTCCCGACTACCATAACTTAATACAGAATCCCAGAATCGATAAGCTATATCGATAAGCACATACTTATGTGACCAGTGTTGAGCAACAAACGCTAATCAAGACAACTTGTTAAAGGGTAATGGTGCATTTACACTAGTTGATGCAGCGTCAATTCTAGCTATATCAACAATTGATATCCAACGTCAACGCATTTGTTGTGTTTACATTAGTTGATAGAGTTGACAAAAAAAACCGGGTTGCCAACTAATTTTCGAGTTGAGCAACGCGCAAGATCCAACGCGTTGATATTGAAGTTGAGAGTAATTTACACCAGTTGATATCCACATTCGTTGACATTCAAAAAAGTGGTAAGTACTTATGCCTATGTATTTTAAAACTAATTCATATGCAATTTGTTTACCTTACGAATAAAATCAGAACAATGGCAACAGCGAAGAAGAGCAAAATAGCGGCAGTGATTTTGGTTTTAGCTCTTGAGGACGAGGAAGAGCAAGAGCTAAAAAAACGCAAGCGAGCAATGTGGGTTCAAGAACTCTATTTGGATCGAGACGAAAGTGGTTTTCCGATCATTTGAGACAATATTTCGATCGAATAGTCCTGATCGTTTTAAGGACTTTGTCCGAATGAGCCCAGACGATTTTGATTTTTTGCTTGAATGTGAAGCCTTTTATTCAAAAAGCGGACACAAGTCTCCGAAAATCTATATCTGCCGCAGATCTACTTTCGATATTGAAGTATGTATCTTTCAATAAATATGTTTATAAATAAATGAATTTTTATTTTTTAATAACATTTTATTATTAGTTATTGTTTTTTATAGACCGCACACTTGAAATAACAGACAACATTAAACAAATCGGATGGCAAGCAAAGTGTTGCTACCTCCAATCTGTACATAAAGTTTGTCAACACAAAGCAAAAGAATGAACACGAGCTCAATTCAACTTGTGTCACAAAGTGTTTACACTGTGTTTACACTCAGAGCAACAATTGATGATTCTCGCATTGTCAATCTACTGTCAACGCAACAGTTGATCAAGTTGACAGCTGTTCACTCTAGGATTGATAAAGTTGATATCAACGTTGACTTGTTTATCAACTAGTGTAAATGCACCATAACTCGATTTGAAAAAGTAATATATAATTTGCGAGTTTCATTGAAATACCCAGTAGTTCCAGACCTCAAGGACAAGTTGTGGAATCCATGTGGACTTGTCCCCAATCGATAGGAAAACCTAGGGACATGGTAGGAAAAACGTTGAGCACTCAAACATTGTCATGTCCTAGGATTGAGGACAGAGGACACCTCCCTAGGTATTCCCTTACATAGTCCTCACGAAAACGTTAGGGACTCCTCGTGGAACTCTGCCGAGGAATCCCTAAGCATTAAAGCAGCGATGGGCAAGCCCTTGCTCGTGCTGCTCAGAACGCTCAGACAACAACAACAACTTTTGGCGCCGCGCGCAACTCATTTATGACACGCAATAAAAAAAAAACAACAAACACACAGCAAATGCTCGAGTTTCGGCTGCGACGCGTACGGTCATAAAAGTGTTCATTTTGCTTTGATTTATGACTTCAGCAGCTTCTTGTACACTGTGTGAAAAAGTTGAGTTGGTTTTGATGCGTGAAAAAGTAAAGTTGGTTTTAATGAATTTTTATTTTTACCACATGATAAGCGAATAAATGGAACTTCTGAAACTGAGATAAAGTATTTTTTTTCGCAAACAAATAATTCTGATATGCTTAAATGCCTTATTTGCGGAGCTCTTAGAAGCTCAAAAAAAAATTTTAATATTCGGAGATATTATTTAAATTTCCATGCAAACGTATACGGTTCTATGAGTGATAGTGAAAGGTTGCAGAATATCGCTTTACTGAAAAAATCAGTATCTAATGTCGAATTAAAACCGGCATATGATGATAGTAAGAGCATCTTACGCGCATCTTTTGTTGCAAGCTACAGTCTGGCCAAAGCTCAAAAACCTCTACAGGACGGTGAATTTGTGAAATCCACCTTCACGGCGATGCTTAATTGCTTTGATAATAAAGGCATTGAAATGAGCAAAGTAGTGTCAAAAGTACCGCTTTCTCGCCGAACAGTTACAAGACGAATAAACGCGATTAGTCGTCAGTTAAAAGAAAATCTTTTGATTAAAATACAGAGATGCAGGTACTCCTTGGCGATAGACGAAAGCACTGATATCAATGATGTTGCTCAGGTGCTTATATTCATCAAATTCGTTGACTCAGATTTTAATGTTGAAGAGGACCTTCTAAACTTAGTTCCCTATATACAACCACAGGGCTGGATATATTCCGAGCAATAGAAATATCAGTCCACGACATCGGTGGCTTTGAAAAACTTTGTGGTATTTGCACCGACGGAGCAAGAAGCATGCGCGGAGATGTTAAGGGCCTCAAGGGGCAATTTAAAATGAGAAAATTTGATGTCCCATTTTACCACTGCCTTACTCATCAGGAAGCATTATGCAAAAACCTTGCAAATGAACGAAACAATGGAGTGCGTGGTGAAAATTATAAATAAAATAAGAGGAGGTCATAATGCCTTAACCACCGGAAATTTCAAGCTCTCTTGCTCGAACTTAAAGCCAGTACGGTGACCTCAAAATGTTTACCGAGGTTCGTTGGCTTAGCAGGGGCAAGTGCCTTGAAAGATTTTCGCTCTAAGAAATGATAAATAAAAGTTATTTCGATTTAAGATTTAGTTCAAAATAATTACATTTGCATTGGCAAAATCAACTTCCGAACGAGACAGCATGTTCGTTGTACAAGGCATATTCACAAACACAGTAAGAAATAGTACATTTTCTTTGGGATTCGATTTCAAATTACTATATTGAGACTTCAAATTTGTTACGTAGGCTCCTGGATACCATGAGTCAAGTTGTTTCCCAATTTGGTGCCATTGCCCTTCTAGCCTAAATTGCACAAAACGATTTACAAGCGCAATTTTTTTGACATAGCACTCCCTAACTGAACAATCAGTTGAGAAGTATGCGTATTAAACGACCCTGAAAATTTCAAAACGATTACAATAAATAAAGAAGTTATTCAGGTTACATTTCATTCAATAATTACATTTGCATGGCAAATCAAACGTGCGAAACGAGAGACAGCATGTTCACGTTTGTATACAAGAGCGCACCAAAAGAATAAACAGATTAATTACCATTTTTTTTTTGGTACCAATAAAATTAAAATAAGCAAAAATATTATCAATGATATCATAATGAAAATGTTAATGTATAATTTATGTATATACAAATATAATTTGATTAAAATATAATTGTTAATATATAAATATGTATTTTTTATTATTGCAAAATCAGCAGACTGATAGCTATGTATGTATGAAATTGCATGAGAGAAATAACGATCATTTTGCAGCACTACTCTTGCATCTTTGCCGAGCACTGAAAGCTGCAAATAATGTTTAATTATTAATATTTTCGATTCCTTACACATATATATAATAAATTATCTGCTTATTATCGTTGTAAAAAAAACTTACCATTTTCCTTTAGAATCTCATAAAATTAGACATTGCCTTTTTTATTTCCATTCCTGCAGCCTTTGTGAGCTTGAATTTGTTTAAATGGAAAGTTGAGAGGAAAATGGTGCTGCCAGATGAAGAGCTGAGCAAAGTTGTAGTTTGTGGCTACTCTTGATTTGCACTTCCATCGATTGCAAACGATTACGATTACGACACGTTACCAATTTATCAATTTCTAATTAATTTTAAATAAGTTTATTATATTAAAGTTTATTATATTAAACATTTAAAATTAATTAAAAAGTGTTGAATGGTATCAAAGTCATCAATCATCAATATTAGTTCAGTGAGGCATTAATAACAGTCTGGTGATAAGCACAGTGACTTCAGAAAGCCGAAGTTGTTCATAGTTTAAGAATTTTTGATACCCTAGCCCATTGAAAATGGGCAGCAATCAACTTTTATAAAAATTACATGGGCTCCCTACTGTCAGGCATTATCGACTGTATACACCTCTGAGCGAAGCGAGCAGAGCCCCTTGTTATAATAAAAGTAAGTCATAATTAATTTTACAAAGACTCAACAATAACTGTTTTCCTACAATTTGGGATTCACTCGATTGTCATCATGGCGGTGTGTGACGCATCGGTGTCGTTTGCCTATATTGATGTAGGTGCTTATGGGCTTGTGGGTGACGTATGAATGCCTTTTTTCGCAAGCTTGGAACGGCATTGTCAACAGCTCTGCAGTTTCCAGAACACAAAGTAGTAAATGGTGTGTCGACTCAGTATTTTTTTTTGTAGGAGACGATGCCTTCCATTAAATAAAGAATAATATGAAACCATATGGGCTCGAGGCCTGACAACCAGCAGATTTTTAACTATCGACTAAATTAGGCTCGGCTATTATTGAAAATACTTTCGGTATTCTCAGCACCAGATGGATGGCCGTGCAACATACTTTGCTGAGCCCCCAGATAGGGCTCAAAAAAATAGTTGGTATAAAGATTATATTCCACGTAATATAGACAAGCTTCAACAACAAAATTTGACCAATTTCTTTCGTTTCTATGGTCGCTATCAAGATCATACCACTACACTTAAAGTACATAAGAATAACTTAAAAGAATATGTAGACTCCCAGTGGTTCTGTTTCTTGGCAGAAAGAGCTGGTGTAAGAATAATATTATTTAAACGCATTCTTGGTTTATCTTTTATTTAAATACTAGGATTTTTACAAATACAAACTAGACATTATTTAACCAAAAATTGTAAATATTTAAAACAGTAATTAAAATAAAAATATAAATATAAATGAAAAATAGTAAAAAACAAGGGGGGCTCCGCCCTGCTCACTTCAACTCGCATACCTGGCTCTTCACTCGCGGTGAGGTGCGGCTACAGTCGAAGCACGCTCGACAGATGGATACCCTGAGCTATGTACTCTTTATAAAAGTTGATTGTTGCTTCAATGGGCTCAGGATATCAAAATTACACACGCGAAACTATAGCTTCGGTTTCTTAAAATCACTGTGCTTATCACTGCAGACTACGTTATTAATGCCTCACTGAACTATACATCACTCGATTACGATTACGACTTGCGATTTACAATTTATTTTTTAATTAATTTTAAATAAGTTTAATATAATAAACTTTAATATAATACACTTATTTAAGTTAATTAGAAATGAAATCAAATTAATCGATCATAATCATACCGATGTAGCGTGTGTCAAGAGTAGCCACAAACTACAACTTTGATCAGCCTACAATTTGGCAGCACCATTTTCCTCTCTCACTCTCTCTCCTCTTACGCAACAAATTCAAATAGCCTGCAAAGGCTGCTGCAGTGCGCAGAAATTTGAAATAAAATAAATTTACAACGATAATAAGCAGATACTTATTATATGTGTAAGGTCAAATATTAATAATTACAATTATTATTTTGCAGCTTTCAGTGCTCGGCAAAGATGCAGAGAAGTGCTGCAAAATGATCGCTATTTCTCTCATGCAATTTCATCTAGCTATCAGCTTCTGCTGATTTTGCCAACACAAAATACATATTGTATATTAACACAATTATATTTTAATCAAATTGTATTTGTATATATAAATTAACATTAACATTTTCATTACATGATATCGATAATTTTTTTGCTTATCGCTTCTTATTTGGTACCCAAAAAAAAAATGGGTACTTATTCGTACTGTCTTTGTGCGCTTGCATACAAACGTATAAGTAGGTTTTAATTAGTTAGAATAGTGGACACTAAGCGAGATACTTTGTTAACATTTATTCGAGCGATACGCTTCCTGGTGATACAAAATAAGATCTGAATCTAAAGAACATAAAAAGCAACGTCTAACCTAAATCTGGCAGCGGCTGCCGCTGAAGCCGTCAACCTCACATTGCTGTCCACGGTAATGCAGCGTAAGCGCCTCGTGCATAGTGTCGCGTTACCCAGCGGATGTTGGGCAACATAATTGCAAGTTGTTGACCGATGGAGCTTGCCGATTTACGCTTTTGTTTACGCTAACTCGCTGACCACTGATAACGTTGAGTCAGCAAGTCTGGGAGCGCGTGTGGCAAATTCTCTTCTCTACTTCGGTTGGGGAAGCTCGTAGTTAACTACTCCCCTTCGAAGACCGACCGTCCTCGGTCGCGTTCAAAACTTTCACCAGCTCTACGATCTGTTGGGCGTTCCGACGTCTTCTTATGAATTGACAGGAACACGGTGCCGCATGCTATGGCACAGACTCAAGGCCCATTCAACTGCCAGCGCGAATCTCGATTCCGATGAGACATCATCCTTGATCATCTTGATGTAGTTAAGGTTGTCTTCACTTAGGCGGCGCAGGTAGGGAAGGCTTAGGATGGTGTCATGTCCAGTAATATTGAGCAACGGGTTTGACGCAACTGGGAACCTCTCCTGGATATTTTTTTTTGGTTGACGTATTTCGTCCCATTTACGAGCATATAGTCGAAAGTCAAAGTTGGGTTCGGAAACGCTATCCTTGCTTCCGTCACATACCACGACTGCTGGCCTGTCGTTGATGATTAGGATTCCCTCGTCTACCACGGTGACTGGGTCCAAGTGGCTAGGCTGCGTACTACAATGCGCTATGTCTCCTGCATGAAGACCTCGGGCGCATGTGTCCTCAGCTGTTTCCTCGCAGAATGTTGCCGTGCTTGTTGGGATACAACCCGTGACCGCTAGTATTTGGTTGCCACATTCTGCTACTATATTGTCTTGAAGTTGCAGAACGGATTCGTTGTGAGTGACGGGAAGATTGTTATTTTACAGGCAAGCACTATTAGGATATTTTATGATAAATTTAATTACATTAGGTGATTGTAAAACCTTAATTCTAGAAACTCCTAAAAGGTCAGTAACACTAGTCCCTGTGAGCTCGTTCGTTAAAATGGACTTGAGATCGGCATGGTCTAATATGTTTGGGTTAATTACATTTGATTTAGCAAGTGATCGTTAGCATAAGGTTGCCAACTAATGAGAATCCTGTTCCTGGCTAGTAATGTCGTATAAGTGGGCAGTATCAATCTGTTTATTTTTTAAATTTTGATTAGCTTGTTGACCGTATCAGTTAGTAGGTTAATTTGACTGGAGTCTAGAATTAATTTCGATTTGTTTGCTATTGGAATCTATTAGTCGAGCCTCAGTTATTCTAATGTTTTCTAGGTCATGCGCGTCCGGCGTTCCCGCTACTACTTTTAGTGTTGTCCCTAAAGTCTAAACTTCTCGCTAGTCGGTGATGAGCTGAGAGCTGCCAACAAGTCCCGACATGTCCAGTGTCCACCTCCAGAGCTTGCATGTGAGATTGTGGAAACATTTCCGTCAGCCTTTCGGTCTCGTCAGCCATGCGGGTGAACTCTGTAAGATTCGTAGTGGTGCAAGAAGTCGTAGTCCTCCATACAGTACGTCCCCGTCCGTGACAGGAATATAGTTCGAGTGTAGTAGTCCGTTATTCGTTGTGTTACTGTAGTCAGCATTAACAGTATCGTTCCGTACATCGTTGTCCAGTTGGTCCTGTAATGTAATTGTCCGTCAGTTGGAGTTTCGAAATAAAGTCTAAATCTATCTTAATGATTAAACAGTAAACCTAACGGAGGTTGTCCTTGTGGACCACCCTCCCTTAATGAGACCGTTGTCCCCAAGTCCGCTTCTACCTTCTCTCGTTGCACAATGGTGTGACTTATTCAACCTCCTGTTTGTCTTGACGAGGACTTTTCGCCTTCTTCGAAAACCCTGTTCTGTCTAGCCTGGTTGATTCGAGCATTTTGCACTAGTTGTGCTTTTTTCGATCCTATCCCTGACATTGGGCTTCCGGCCCGCTGCTGCACGATGTCAACTGGTCTTCTGTCGGTGACCGAATGAATTGTTTTATTATACTCGATCATGGCGAAGGATAAGCTCGACCGTGTTGCTGATGCCTCTCTGCAATTTGAGGCATCAGGCAATTTCTAGAAGAGTGCTGTGGAAGCGCTCAACTTGGCCGTTGACGTGCTGTGCAACGGAGGCGCGTTTGCAGTATTAACCCCAAAACTGTTTAACAATAGGGGATGTTACAGTGTCAGACTTGAGTGAAGGCTCGTTGTCGCAATACACTTGTTTTGCATGGGTAGTAGGTAATGGAGGTATAATGTCCTCGATCGTCCGGGACGCTATATGCTGAACAGTAGCGAACTTTGAATGTCAATGCAGGTTAGAAAGTATTTCCGGTCTGTCGAGAAGATATCGATATGTCTCCCCGGTGCGTGAAGGTTGGAGTTGGTCCAAGTTCCTGCTTCTTTGGATGTCTGTCGTATTTCGCTTTCGAACAAACCTTACAAGAGAATTACCTCGTTTGCAGTTTGGTCATTTTGAAGTAGTAATCGTTCATTACCTGCTTCACATTTTCCTGGAGCGGCCTATGGGCGCGATTATACTCAGTGGTGATGATTTCCCTTCTCCCACTATCGTAAACGTCGTTGACAATGTTCTTACAATGCCAGAATTTTGTAGTGGGAAAAGATTTGACCAGTTCGTGTTGAATCTGGGCCAGTGTTGGAAACTCATAAAGTATCGTTTACCACATTTGGGTTGATCACTGATTTCACAATGTCAATAAGGAATTTTTTATCGACAAAGTTGATTACATGTCAGTTTTTTCTCCGACAGGATGAAATTTCTCTTTAAGGGAACCTGGCCTCCTCGAGGACAATTTGGTTTCTGAAACAATTGACCGGCTTGTGGTTGTCTCAATAGTGTAGGTCAGGGATGCCTCGCTATGAATAGTAGCGGCGTCTGACTCAGGCTCATTATTCTCGAGCGCATTTACCTTTTGTCGTGATAAGGCATCAGCCACGTGATTCTCCTTACCAGGTTTGTAAAAGGTTTGCCCTAACTCTTCAATGCGTGCTTTCCAACGCTTGATTTTTGCATTCAGGTTCCCTCGGACACCGCAAACGTAAGTGGCTGGTGGTCCGTGAAGATATTAATGTCTTTTACGTAAAGGTAATGACGAAGCTTGGCGAGAGCTAAACAATGGCTAACAGTTCACGCTCGTTAGTAGTAGCGTAATTTGCTTCCCTCTTTTTAAAGTTCGTGATATCATGGTTATAGGCCTGCCGTTTTGCGAGAACTGCCCCAATGCCATAATCTGACGCGTCAGTGGTCAGATCAAATGGTTTTTAGTCAGGGTACATCAGCAATACGTCTTCCAGGCTAAGATATTTCTTAGTTTCTCAAAGCGTTGCGTTGTTTCTCGTTAAGTTTTACAGGATCTTTTCGACCTGCTTACTTGGAACCATTTTCACCTAAGGATATCGGAAAGGGTTTTGCTATTGAAGCAAAATCTTTTAAAGCAGCGGTAGTAACTTGCTAACCCAGGAACGACCTAATTGCGAAAAGTGAGTCTGGCTCTGCGTACTGCTGGATGGCTTTCACCTTCTCAGGATCCGTTTTGCGCCATTATTCGTCACGATGAATCCCAAATATTCGACGCTGTTTCTAAAAACTGTGACTTTCTTGGGCTACCCTCATATTTGCGTCCGCAAACTTTTGAGAACCCATTCAACGTGCTTGACATGCTCCTTTTCACTTTCGGAGAAGATAATGACGTCATCGATAGACATAGCATGATTTGCCAATCTGTTCTCGAAGAACGTCATCAATGGCTTTGAAAAATGCTGCCAGCGTTTTCAGGCCGATGGATCGACAGAATTCGTATTTTCCGCCGCTAACAGAAAACGCCGTTTTCCCTATCTTGCTCCGCCAGAGTTATCTGATGGTAGCCGGACTTGAGATCGAGCGTTGTAAAGAACTTTCTTTACCTAAGTTCGCCAAGATCATCGTTATGCTTGGCATGGGGTACTTGTCGGCAATTGTGTTTTTTTTCAGTTTCCTGAAATCAATCACTAGCCGTTTTTCCTATTGCCGTCACTGTCGATACCCTTCTTGTCCACCACCCAAACTGGGTTGTTGTAGGTGAACTAGATTTTCGAATGATGCCGTTTTAGAAGGTCGTTTACCTCTGAGGCAACAAAGTCATCTACACCGCGCGGGTATGGGTATAGTTTTGAATGGACAACTTGATCGCTCACTGTTCTTATAGTGGCGACAGCAGCCGTGTTAAAAGGCAGAGACTCGTTAGGGTCCGCGAATGCGTTTGCACAATCTTTTAACATTTGCAAAAATTGCGGTTTTACCGCAATTGGAACTTCGATGTCAGAATCTTTGAATGATTCACATCTCTGCAATTATGGTAGTGTATCTTTTCTTGAACACCACCGCTACCAAAGTACCTTTTTTCAGGCTGATAGCGGCATCGACTTGCTTTAACAGGTCGAGGCCAATGATCCCGTCAAATGTGGAGGTTATCCAAAATAAAAAAAATGTTGCCTTCTGTCAAACATCGGTAACAAGCACTTCTTAGTTATGCTGTTCAACCGTGAATGGATTGGATGACAAACTGGGATTCGACCGGGCCTACACCTTTTAGTTGTTCGAAGGTTTTGATGTAGTTTTAGATGCGCCCGTGTCGATTAATAGTTTAAAACACTACTCTTCGCCGAAGGGCTTGCAGGACTTTGCCTAAAAAAAAATTGACGCTGTCAAAAGGAAGTTGGCGCTGTCGTACTCGTATTCATTATCGGATCCGTCTTCGATCTCGGCTACGTTCTCCTCAGCTTTCCCGCTGTAAGTCGTATCTTGATCCGTTTCAGCTGAGACATGGTCTACCCTTTGGCGCCTTTGGCCAGATACCCGTTCGGACGTATTGGAGCGTTCATGGCTTGACCTGGTTTTGATTAACTCTTCCAGAGCCTTGAGCCTTTTGAAAGCTCGTGGGTTGCCTAAATTTGGACATCGAATGGTCAACGTCCATTGGTTCCACCCCTGATGAATTACCTGATGTAGGGTTAGCTGCCTCAGACCTCTGTTGCCATTTCTGTCTTTTTTAAATGCTGGGCTTTTGCCCTGGTTACTCTGAGCATTGGGTTTTGCTCTGAGACTGATAATTGTGGCGACTCTGGTTTCGTGACTCATTCCTATTAAGTTTCTCCTCTGACTAGCATAGCTTCACCAAATGCGTATCGTTCATGGTTGGCTTCCACCTCTTGGGCCAATGCTAAGGCAGAAGGCAAATCAGAAGGTGTGCCAAACAGAACGTCGGTCAAACTTCTCTTTTAAGCCGGAGATAAATACTCGTAACGCGTCTCCCTGAATTTTCACACATGCCCTTTGCTAAATCATTGTCGTAAGGTCATGTTTACTTTGTTAGTGAGCAAGGTGAGCTTTTCTCTCTACCTCGTCATAGTACTCTAAGATACCCATTTGTCCTGTCTCAGCGTACCCATTTCTTGTTCAATAACGTGTATGGGTCTCTTATCACCATAAGTGAAATCGAGGCGAGCTATGATCGCTTCAGAATTAAGACTGTATAAAAGAAGCCAGTTGCGTTAGCAGGTCCCTTTACTTTGTTACGAATATTATGATACAATAATGTCGTGAACTACCGACATAATTTTCGAAAATTTTGTACGATGCATGGGCCTTGTCTGTCAAGCTACGTATGTGTCATGCGTCCCAAGAAAGTCGGGTAAGCTTTACCGCGTCCATGGGTTCATCACAAGTTCTGGAATAATTTCCGCCTCTTTGTAGACTTTACTTCAGGGTTACTAACCTTGTTGCCTCTAGTCGCCCTGACAATTCTTCTATTTTCTTTTCTAGTTCCGCCCTGATCTGCTGTTCTCTTCTATTTGATTCCTCGGCTTGAAATCTTAAAGCAGCATCGATGATCGCGCATTTGGTTTGCGTCCATTTTGTCGTTATTATCTTCGGGTGGGTAGCTTTAACTGATACCTGCCACAGGTCTTGTACTAAGTCTGCTAATTCGCTATCGTCTGAATCGGTTCGTGTTCTATAACTCATAAGACTCAACCTACTACGATACGTAGCATACGAAACCAAAGAAGAAATGATTTTTCACACAAGAACAGAAACTCACAAATTTAGCATAAACTTTAAAACTTTAAAACCTATGTGATCTCAAGTATTTAATCGAAAGGCTCACTTACATGCTCTCTCTTATTTGTCGACTATTTGTGCGGCTGCTGCTCCGTTGATGTTGCTGCTCCGTTGATGTTGCTGCTCCGTTGATGTTGCAAGGCTTCTTTATTTTCTTCTCCGCTGCGAGAGCTCTGCGGCTTCGGTGTACTTTGATGGTGGCTTTGTTTTGCTTGCTCGTTGTGTTGCGCTTCACTTACGTTGGTTTGGTTTAGTTTTTGTTTTTACTTGCAACTTATTTGTGTTGCGTACACTTCACTTGAGTTATATTTTAGTTTTATTAATCCGCGACGCGAGGTTTATTTATTCAGCCGTGAGTTACCGTGGTTGGGCGCCAGTAAGTTTTAATTAGTTAGAATGGTGGAACACTAAGCGAGATACTTTTGTTAACATTTATTCGAGCGATACGCCCTGGTGATACAAAATGATCTGAATCTAAAGAACATAAAGCTTAACGTCCCCTAAAGCTCGCCGGCAGCGCTGCCGCTGAAGCCGTCAACCTCACATTGCTGTCCACGGTAATGCAGCGTAAGCGCCTCGTGCATAGTGTCGCGTTACCCAGCGGATGTTGGGCAACATAATTGCAAGTTGTTGACCGATGGAGCTTGCCGGAATTTGACGCTTTTGTTTACGCTAACTCGCTGACCACTGATAACGTTGAGTCAGCAAGTCTGGGAGCGCGTGTGGCAAATTCTCTTCTCTACTTCAGTTAGCGGGAAGCTCGTAGTTAACTTAACATGCTGTCTCACGCACGTTTGATTTGCCATGCAAATGTAATTATTGAACTAAATGTAAATTCCGAAATAACTTCTATTTATGGGTCAATCGCTTTGAAATTTTCAGGGTCGTTTAACACGCATACTTCTCAACTGATTGTTCAGTTAGGGAGTACTATGTCAAAATTGCGCCTGTAAATCGTTTTTGCAATTTGTGGGCGAAGGGGCGTGGCATCAAAACAAACTTGACCTGCGTGGTATTCACCAACCTGCATTCAAATTTGAAGTCTCTAGCACTTACAGTCTCTGAGATCGACGCGTTCAAACAGACGGACAGACGGACGGACGGACAGACGGACAGGGCTAGATCGACTCGGCTGTTGATCCTGATCAAGAATATATATATACTTTATGGGTCTGCCACCTCCTTCTGCCTGTTACATACATTCTGCGAACACATTATACCCTTTTTTGCATTTCAATGGGCTCAGGGTATAAAAATTAAGTAATTAAAAAAATGAAAGCTAAGAAATGAAAATAAAATAAATAATAAATTAAACCAAAATTAATCTTTTCTTGACATGCTTCAGTACTTCCAGAACTTGAGTAACCTCTTCTTCAGCTTGCCGTCTTAGCTCTGGATCTATTTCATTAAGTAAACCCTGCCAATAAGTTACAAGTGGACGGTCAAGAATTTCAGAATGCTTGGTTATAAAGCTGCCTAGCATTCCAATCACCTCCTCGAACTCTCTTTTCTCCTCGACCTTCCGCCTCTTGCTGGGCTGTGTATTCTGGACATGGATACATATATATAAAATTATTTCTTTGTCAAGCACTTATTGAACTTACATTTGTACTTAGGAATACGAAGACGCGTTTCTGTGAAGCATCTAGTGAACTATCATTTTCCACAACGCTGCAGAAAGATAAGTCCGTCTCATCAGCTGAGTTTTCCCAATCATTTTCAAATGATGGTTTGTCGGTGCTATGTCGTCGAGCCCATGGTGACAGTACTACAAGATTAAGTGAAAAAAATGTTAATGCCAATTTGCATATAATATTATAATAACATTATATCTACCGTCTTTGCGACAGAGGTCCGTAGGAAGGCCATATTATCATTTGCCCTGGGCTGCCTGGACCAAGACCACCGGCACTACCACTCTTCCTCTTTTCAGACGCCTTGCAATGGTATCTGTAGCTATCGAAGAGACTTCCATGTTGTTTTGCACTCGTTCACTAAAATTTTAATATCCATTTTATTGTATGTTTATTAAGTTTGCAATACGAATGAACCAACCGCTTCTGTTGAGGACCTCGACACACTTTCCCAAGCACTTTTCGTTTGAATTGCATCATAATGGTGCTATGAAACAAATCCCATATTATGGGCTTTGATTCAATATCTTGAATTAAAACAATTTTATCCATTTCATTAAATAAATTAATTCGCTTGTTTTTATTTTCAAGTTTGCCGCGGCCATTTTTTATTGACAGGCGTAAAATGTTTGAACAATTCCATATTTTCACAGTCACCCGATCTAAATGCTGGCAGTGTTGAAAAACGACAATTTCTTGATCTGGCAACTCTGTGTTATCGTTCTCCGAACAAACTAGCTAAACCGCTGGCTGAATTTCTGTCGATCTAAGTTAGCAACTGTTTTTTTTTATATGGATTTGACATTTAGCGCACTTTTATCTTATGGCCATACTCAGCTTTAAGCAGCTCGTGAAGAAGGACTAAAAATATTGTTAGTTTTAAATACAAATGCTTCTGCACAATGAAACAATTCTTTGTATATGCTGTTCGCATTTGGATCCAGCTTCCCCCGTCATAAAGGCAATCAGTAGCGCTGCAAAATTCAAAATCGCACTGGAAAACCATCTAGGCACCACATAAATACAGTATATATAAAACATAACTAGTTAAATTAAAATATATGAATTTTAAATAGTAGGGATGGATAAAGAGAGACAGAGAGAGCTGAGAGATCTTAATTAAAGTAAGTTCAAATGTAATTCAAATGTACTTGTAATCTCGCTTAAATGCTAAGAAATTCAAAGTTTATATTATCTTGCACTTGTTGTGACTAGCGCCTTAATTTATAAGTATGCCATATGCTTGTCGCTCTAGGATGAAAGCACAAATAAATAAATTAATAATAAATGTATTAATTATACTATCCTTTCCAGAATTTATCAGCAGGGACTGCTACTTAATTGCCGTGCAGATGATTGGGCACGCCCGCACCACCGTTGTGGCCTCGGCGTAGCCAAATGTCGGATCCACCCGACATTTAGAATCAGGATGAATCTATGTCTGATCATAAAACCATCCTTTTTTGAGCTGCAAGTTAATAAGGATAGCAGCATACCAGCCCAATCCCAGGAAAACTTCTTGGGATAAGTATAAAACGACAACTAAACCTTTCCAATGGAAGTTCGGTATACTGATCGCCACTGGAACTAAAAACAGAGGTAGGCACCAAACAGTAGCATAATAAATGCATTTGAAGAAAGCTGTCCTTTGGAAGAAAGGCAAGGAAACAGACGCTTTGGTGGAACGACAGCCTTGAGAGGCTACGACTCTACACCGACGCATCTTTAACAGAGCAAACAGACGCGAATAATATGGGACTCATACCGTGAAGCCTTACATCCTACAACAAGGAGATAAGAGAGACCAAACGGAAGAATTATCACCTTCATCTGTAAAAGTATAGAAAGTACAATTGAACAACAATTTAACATACAATTTGAAGAAATCATAAGCAGTAGCATAGCAAGACTGGCGCTTGAGACGCACTTCCAGGAGCATCCCCTTACATAAAGATTCCGTCGAAATAAGGAACATCATCAGGCCAACGTACACCGACTGGAAATTGCCAAGTTAAAGGTAACGACGGAACGGCTACAATTGGCAATTGGAACATTGCAGACATTCAAGTCTCAGTACTAGATATGATATCACCATCCTTTCTACAGCAAAAGCAGCCTTATCAGCCTTGCACTTGGTCACATACCGAGGTACATGGCGCAGAGCTAGGTGGTCTTCATCACCAAGGCAGGGAAGAAAGATTTCACCAAACTCAAGTCCTTCAGACCCATCAACTTGACATTGCTGCTGAAAACGTTAGAAAAGCTGGTGGACTACAATATAAAAGTACACTGCTGATGCAAACTCCACTGCACCCAACGCAGCATGCATACAGAGCTGGCCGATCCAAGAATACGGCCCTATACCGCACCTTGCGCTCAGTAGTTGACAATATGCGCCTTCCTGGACATAGGGGGCCTTCGACAACACATCCCACATGGCTATCCAGACAGCCCCGTCCGGAGGCCGGATCCAACCACATCTATACAAGCCATCTAGACAAGCCATGGCAACAGTTCAAAGAGCACATTTACAGTTACAACCACAAGGATGTCCTCAAGGGGGTGTTTGTCTTCAC